>NW_026061014.1:0-22341 GCF_929443795.1 Astur gentilis
AGGTATGGGTGCCAGGCCAACAACGGAGCATCAGGTAGGGATACCGGGCCTAACACGGAGGGTCAGGTAGGAATGTCTGGTCTACACCGCGCACCCGTAAAGTCAGCAGGAGTATCCCAGTGAACCAGTAAGGGTTCACGTACTGCGTCGGAGTACCGGTGGATGTACCAATACTACCGCAGAGTAACGGTGGGAGTACCGCTACTACCCCAGAACATCGGTAATGAGTGCCAAGCCTAATGCGGAGCATCAGGTAGGGATACCGGGTCTAACCTCTGGGGTCCGGTAGGGAGGCCGGGTCTAGTCCAGCGCGCACGAAGGGACAGCTGGTGTTCTCTGGCGCATCACAAAGGGTTCCGTTCCAACCCCAGAGTACTGGTGGGGGAACCGGTTCTAAATCGAAACATCGGGTAGGTATACCGGGCCTACTCCGGCGGGTCAGGTAGGAAGGGTGGGCGTAAAGCGGGGCGCCCGTAGGATCAGCAGGTGTACCCCGGCGCAGCCGTAAGTGTTTCGGTACAATCCAGGAGTACCGGTGGGTATAGCAAAACTACCGCGGAGTACCAGTGGGTGTACCGGTACTATCCCAGATTGTTGGGTAGGGGTCCAGGCCTACCGCAGAGCAATAGGTAGGGATACCGGGCCTAGCCTGGAGGGTCAGGTAGGAATGTCTGGTCTATACCGCGCGCCCGTAAGTTCAGCAGGTGTACCCCAGCGAACCAGTAAGGGTTCAGGTACTACCCTGGAGTACCGGTGGGTGTTCCGATACTACTGCAGAGTACCGGTGGGGGTACCGGTACTACCCCAGAATATCAGGTATGGGTGCCAGGCCAACAATGGAGCATCAGGTAGGGATACCGGGCCTAACACGGAGGGTCAGGTAGGAATGTCTGGTCTACACCGCGCGCCAGTAACGTCATCATGTGTACCCCAGTGAACCAGTAAGGGTTCACGTACTACCCCGGAGTACCGGTGGGTGTACCGATACTACCGCAGAGTAACGGTGGGGGTACCGCTACTACCCCAGAACATCGGGTATGGGTGCCAAGCCTAATGCGGAGCATCAGGTAGGGATACCGGGTCTAACCTGTGGGGTCCGATAGGGAGGCCGGGTCTAGTCCAGCGCGCACGCAGGGACAGCTGGTGTTCTCTGGCGCATCACAAAGGGTTCCGTTCCAACCCCAGAGTACTGGTGGGGGAACCGGTTCTACCTCGAAACATCGGGTAGGAATACCGGGTCTACTCCGGCGGGTCAGGTAGGAAGGGTGGGCGTAAAGCGGAGCGCCCGTAGGATCAGCAGGTGTACCCCGGCGCACCAGTAAGTGTTTCGGTACAATCCAGGAGTACCGGTGGGTATAGCAAAACTACCGCGGAGTACCAGTGTGTGTACCGGTACTATCCCAGATTGTTGGGTAGGGGGCCAGGCCTACCGCAGAGCATCAGGTAGGGATACCGGGCCTAGCCTGGAGGGTCAGGTAGGAATGTCTGGTCTATACCGCGCGCCTGTAAGTTCAGCAGGTGTACCGCAGCGAACCAGTAAGGGTTCAGGTCTACCCTGGAGTACCGGTGGGTGTACCAATACTACCGCAGAGTACCGGTGGGGGTACCGGTACTACCCCAGCATATCGGGTAGGGGTGCCAGGCCAACAACGGAGCATCAGGTAGGGATACCGGGACTAACACGGAGGGTCAGGAAGAATGTCTGTTCTATACCGCGTGCCCGAAACGTCATCAGGTGTACCCCAGTGAACCAGTAAGGGTTCACGTATTACCCCGGAGTACCGGTGGGTGTACCGATACTACCGCAGAGTAACGGTGGGGGTACCGCTACTACCCCAGAACATCGGGTATGGGTGCCAAGCCTATATGCGGAGCATCAGGTAGTGATAGCGGGTCTAACCTGTGGGGTCCGGTAGGGAGGCCAGGTCTAGTCCAGCGCGCACGAAGGGACAGCTGGTGTTCTCTGGCGCATCACAAAGGGTTCCGTTCCAACCCCAGAGTACCGGTGGGGGAATCGGTTCTAACTCAAAACATCGGGTAGGTATACCAGGCCTACCCCGGCGGGTAAGGTAGAAAGGGTGGGCGTAAATCGGCGCGCCCGTAGTGTCAGCAGGTGTACCCCGGCGCACCAGTAAGGGTTCCGGTACAATCCAGGAGTACCGGTGGGTATAGCAAAATTACCGCGGAGTACCGGTGGCTGTACCGGTCCTACCCCAGATTGTCAGGTAGGGGGCCAGGCCTACCGCAGAGCATCAGGTAGGGATACCGGGACTAACACGGAGGGTCAGGTAGGAATGTCTGGTCTACACAGCACGCCCGTAAGGTCAGCAGGTGTACCCCAGCGAACCATTAAGGGTTCAGGTACTACCCTGGAGTACCTGTGGGTTTACCAATACTACGGCAGAGTAACGGTGGGGGTACCGCTACTACCCCAGAACATCGGGTATGGGTGCCAAGCCTAATGCGGAGCATCAGGTAGGGATAGCGGGTCTAACCTGTGGGGTCCGGTAGGGAGGCCGTGTCTAGTCCAGCGCGCACGAAGGGACAGCTGGTGTTCTCTGGCGCATCACAAAGGGTTCCGTTCCAACCCCAGAGTACCGGTGGGGGAACCGGTTCTACCTCGAAACGTCGGGTAGGTATACCAGGCCTACCCCGGCGGGTCAGGTGGGAAGGGTGGGCGTAAAGCGGCGCGCCCGTAGTGTCAGCAGGTGTACCCCGGCGCACCAGTAAGGGTTACGGTGTGGTATCCAGGAGTACCGGTGGGTATAGCAAAACTACCGCGGAATACCGGTGGGTGTACTGGTACTACCCCAGATTGTCGGGTAGGGGGCCAGGCCTACCGCAGAGCATCAGGTAGGGATACCGGGCCTAGCCTGGAGGGTCATGTAGGAATGTCTTGTCTACACAGCACGCCCATAAGGTCAGCAGGTGAACCCCAGCGAACAAGTAAGAGTTCAGGTACTACCCTGGAGTACCGGTGGGTGTACCAATACTACCGCAGAGTACCAGTGGGGGTACCGGTACTACCCCAGCATATCAGGTAGGGGTGCCAGGCCAACAACGGAGCATCAGTTAGGGATACCGGGCCTAACACGGAGGGTCAGGTAGGAATGTCTGGTCTATACCGCGTGCCCGTAACGTCAGCAGATGTACCCCAGTGAACCAGTAAGGGTTCACGTACTACCCCGGAGTACCGGTGGGTGTACCGATACTACCGCAGAGTAACGGTGGGGGTACCGCTACTACCCCAGAAGATTGGGTATGGGTGCCAAGCCTAATGCGGAGCATCAGGTAGGGATACCGGGTGTACCCTGTGGGGTCCGGTAGGGAGGCCAGGTCAAGTCCATGCGCACGAAGGGACAGCTGGTGTTCTCTGGCGCATCACAAAGGGTTCCGTTCCAACCCCAGAGTACTGGTGGGGGAACGGGTTCTACCTCGAAACATCGGGTAGGAATACCGGGTCTACTCCGGCGGGTCAGGTAGGAAGGGTGGGCGTAAAGCGGTGAGCACGTAGGATCAGCAGGTGTACTCCGGCACACCAGTAAGTGTTCCGGTACAATCCAGGAGTACCGGTGGGTATAGCAAAACTACCGCGGAGTACCAGTGGGTGTACCGGTACTACCCCAGATTGTCGGGTAGGAGGCCAGGCCTACCGCAGAGCAATAGGTAGGGATACCGGGCCTAGCCTGGAGGGTCAGGTAGGAATGTCTGGTCTATACCGCGCGCCCGTAAGTTCAGCAGGTGTACTGCAGCGAACCAGTAAGGGTTCAGGTCCTACCCTGGAGTACCGTTGGGTGTACCGATACTACTGCAGAGTACCGTTGGGGGTACCGGTACTACCCCAGCATATCAGGTATGGGTGCCAGGCCAACAACGGAGCATCAGGTAGGGATACCGGGCCTAACACGGAGGGTCAGGTAGGAATGTCTGGTCTACACCGCGCACCCGTAAAGTCAGCAGGAGTATCCCAGTGAACCAGTAAGGGTTCACGTACTGCCTCGGAGTACCGGTGGATGTACCAATACTACCGCAGAGTAACGGTGGGAGTACCGCTACTACCCCAGAAGATCGGTAATGAGTGCCAAGCCTAATGCGGAGCATCAGTTAGGGATAGCGGGTCTAACCTGTGGAGTCTGGTAGGGAGGCCGGGTCTAGTCCAGCGCGCACGAAGGGACAGCTGGTGTTCTCTGGCGCATCACAAAGGGTTCCGTTCCAACCCCAGAGTACTGGTGGGGGAACCGGTTCTAAATCGAAACATCGGGTAGGTATACCGGGCCTACTCCGGCGGGTCAGGTAGGAAGGGTGGGCGTAAAGCGGGGCGCCCGTAGGATCAGCAGGTGTACCCCGGCGCAGCCGTAAGTGTTTCGGTACAATCCAGGAGTACCGGTGGGTATAGCAAAACTACCGCGGAGTACCAGTGGGTGTACCGGTACTATCCCAGATTGTTGGGTAGGGGTCCAGGCCTACCGCAGAGCAATAGGTAGGGATACCGGGCCTAGCCTGGAGGGTCAGGTAGGAATGTCTGGTCTATACCGCGCGCCCGTAAGTTCAGCAGGTGTACCGCAGCGAACCAGTAAGGGTTCAGGTACTACCCTGGAGTACCGGTGGGTATTCCGATACTACTGCAGAGTACCGGTGGGGGTACCGGTACTACCCCAGAATATCAGGTATGGGTGCCAGGCCAACAATGGAGCATCAGGTAGGGATACCGGGCCTAACACGGAGGGTCAGGTAGGAATGTCTGGTCTACACTGCGCGCCAGTAACGTCATCATGTGTACCCCAGTGAACCAGTAAGGGTTCACGTACTACCCCGGAGTACCGGTGGGTGTACGGATACTACCGCAGAGTAACGGTGGGGGTACCGCTACTACCCCAGAACATCGGGTATGGGTGCCAAGCCTAATGCGGAGCATCAGGTAGGGATACCGGGTCTAACCTGTGGGGTCCGATAGGGAGGCCGGGTCTAGTCCAGCGCGCACGCAGGGACAGCTGGTGTTCTCTGGCGCATCACAAAGGGTTCCGTTCCAACCCCAGAGTACTGGTGGGGGAACCGGTTCTACCTCGAAACATCGGGTAGGAATACCGGGTCTACTCCGGCGGGTCAGGTAGGAAGGGTGGGCGTAAAGCGGAGCGCCCGTACGGTCAGCAGGTGTACCCCGGCGCACCAGTAAGTGTTTCGGTACAATCCAGGAGTACCGGTGGGTATAGCAAAACTACCGCGGAGTACCAGTGTGTGTACCGGTACTAACCCAGATTGTTGTGTAGGGGGCCAGGCCTACCGCAGAGCATCAGGTAGGGATACCGGGCCTAGCCTGGAGCGTCAGGTAGGAATGTCTGGTCTATACCGCGCGCCTGTAAGTTCAGCAGGTGTACCGCAGCGAACCAGTAAGGGTTCAGGTCTACCCTGGAGTACCGGTGGGTGTACCGATACTACTGCAGAGTACCGGTGGGGGTACCGGTACTACCCCAGCATATCAGGTATGGGTGCCAGGCCAACAACGGAGCATCAGGTAGGGATACCGGGCCTAACACGGAGGGTCAGGTAGGAATGTCTGGTCTACACCGCGCACCCGTAAAGTCAGCAGGAGTATCCCAGTGAACCAGTAAGGGTTCACGTACTGCCTCGGAGTACCGGTGGATGTACCAATACTACCGCAGAGTAACGGTGGGAGTACCGCTACTACCCCAGAACATCGGTAATGAGTGCCAAGCCTAATGCGGAGCATCAGGTAGGGATACCGGGTCTAACCTCTGGGGTCCGGTAGGGAGGCCGGGTCTAGTCCAGCGCGCACGAAGGGACAGCTGGTGTTCTCTGGCGCATCACAAAGGGTTCCGTTCCAACCCCAGAGTACTGGTGGGGGAACCGGTTCTAAATCGAAACATCGGGTAGGTATACCGGGCCTACTCCGGCGGGTCAGGTAGGAAGGGTGGGCGTAAAGCGGGGCGCCCGTAGGATCAGCAGGTGTACCCCGGCGCAGCCGTAAGTGTTTCGGTACAATCCAGGAGTACCGGTGGGTATAGCAAAACTACCGCGGAGTACCAGTGGGTGTACCGGTACTATCCCAGATTGTTGGGTAGGGGTCCAGGCCTACCGCAGAGCAATAGGTAGGGATACCGGGCCTAGCCTGGAGGGTCAGGTAGGAATGTCTGGTCTATACCGCGCGCCCGTAAGTTCAGCAGGTGTACCCCAGCGAACCAGTAAGGGTTCAGGTACTACCCTGGAGTACCGGTGGGTGTTCCGATATTACTGCAGAGTACCGGTGGGGGTACCGGTACTACCCCAGAATATCAGGTATGGGTGCCAGGCCAACAATGGAGCATCAGGTAGGGATACCGGGCCTAACACGGAGGGTCAGGTAGGAATGTCTGGTCTACACCGCGCGCCAGTAACGTCATCATGTGTACCCCAGTGAACCAGTAAGGGTTCACGTACTACCCCGGAGTACCGGTGGGTGTACCGATACTACCGCAGAGTAACGGTGGGGGTACCGCTACTACCCCAGAACATCGGGTATGGGTGCCAAGCCTATATGCGGAGCATCAGGTAGTGATAGCGGGTCTAACCTGTGGGGTCCGGTAGGGAGGCCAGGTCTAGTCCAGCGCGCACGAAGGGACAGCTGGTGTTCTCTGGCGCATCACAAAGGGTTCCGTTCCAACCCCAGAGTACCGGTGGGGGAATCGGTTCTAACTCAAAACATCGGGTAGGTATACCAGGCCTACCCCGGCGGGTAAGGTAGAAAGGGTGGGCGTAAATCGGCGCGCCCGTAGTGTCAGCAGGTGTACCCCGGCGCACCAGTAAGGGTTCCGGTACAATCCAGGAGTACCGGTGGGTATAGCAAAATTACCGCGGAGTACCGGTGGCTGTACCGGTCCTACCCCAGATTGTCAGGTAGGGGGCCAGGCCTACCGCAGAGCATCAGGTAGGGATACCGGGACTAACACGGAGGGTCAGGTAGGAATGTCTGGTCTACACAGCACGCCCGTAAGGTCAGCAGGTGTACCCCAGCGAACCATTAAGGGTTCAGGTACTACCCTGGAGTACCTGTGGGTTTACCAATACTACGGCAGAGTAACGGTGGGGGTACCGCTACTACCCCAGAACATCGGGTATGGGTGCCAAGCCTAATGCGGAGCATCAGGTAGGGATAGCGGGTCTAACCTGTGGGGTCCGGTAGGGAGGCCGTGTCTAGTCCAGCGCGCACGAAGGGACAGCTGGTGTTCTCTGGCGCATCACAAAGGGTTCCGTTCCAACCCCAGAGTACCGGTGGGGGAACCGGTTCTACCTCGAAACGTCGGGTAGGTATACCAGGCCTACCCCGGCGGGTCAGGTGGGAAGGGTGGGCGTAAAGCGGCGCGCCCGTAGTGTCAGCAGGTGTACCCCGGCGCACCAGTAAGGGTTACGGTGTGGTATCCAGGAGTACCGGTGGGTATAGCAAAACTACCGCGGAATACCGGTGGGTGTACTGGTACTACCCCAGATTGTCGGGTAGGGGGCCAGGCCTACCGCAGAGCATCAGGTAGGGATACCGGGCCTAGCCTGGAGGGTCATGTAGGAATGTCTTGTCTACACAGCACGCCCATAAGGTCAGCAGGTGAACCCCAGCGAACAAGTAAGAGTTCAGGTACTACCCTGGAGTACCGGTGGGTGTACCAATACTACCGCAGAGTACCAGTGGGGGTACCGGTACTACCCCAGCATATCAGGTAGGGGTGCCAGGCCAACAACGGAGCATCAGTTAGGGATACCGGGCCTAACACGGAGGGTCAGGTAGGAATGTCTGGTCTATACCGCGTGCCCGTAACGTCAGCAGATGTACCCCAGTGAACCAGTAAGGGTTCACGTACTACCCCGGAGTACCGGTGGGTGTACCGATACTACCGCAGAGTAACGGTGGGGGTACCGCTACTACCCCAGAAGATTGGGTATGGGTGCCAAGCCTAATGCGGAGCATCAGGTAGGGATACCGGGTGTACCCTGTGGGGTCCGGTAGGGAGGCCAGGTCAAGTCCATGCGCACGAAGGGACAGCTGGTGTTCTCTGGCGCATCACAAAGGGTTCCGTTCCAACCCCAGAGTACTGGTGGGGGAACGGGTTCTACCTCGAAACATCGGGTAGGAATACCGGGTCTACTCCGGCGGGTCAGGTAGGAAGGGTGGGCGTAAAGCGGTGAGCACGTAGGATCAGCAGGTGTACTCCGGCACACCAGTAAGTGTTCCGGTACAATCCAGGAGTACCGGTGGGTATAGCAAAACTACCGCGGAGTACCAGTGGGTGTACCGGTACTACCCCAGATTGTCGGGTAGGAGGCCAGGCCTACCGCAGAGCAATAGGTAGGGATACCGGGCCTAGCCTGGAGGGTCAGGTAGGAATGTCTGGTCTATACCGCGCGCCCGTAAGTTCAGCAGGTGTACTGCAGCGAACCAGTAAGGGTTCAGGTCCTACCATGGAGTACCGTTGGGTGTACCGATACTACTGCAGAGTACCGTTGGGGGTACCGGTACTACCCCAGCATATCAGGTATGGGTGCCAGGCCAACAACGGAGCATCAGGTAGGGATACCGGGCCTAACACGGAGGGTCAGGTAGGAATGTCTGGTCTACACCGCGCACCCGTAAAGTCAGCAGGAGTATCCCAGTGAACCAGTAAGGGTTCACGTACTGCCTCGGAGTACCGGTGGATGTACCAATACTACCGCAGAGTAACGGTGGGAGTACCGCTACTACCCCAGAAGATCGGTAATGAGTGCCAAGCCTAATGCGGAGCATCAGTTAGGGATAGCGGGTCTAACCTGTGGAGTCTGGTAGGGAGGCCGGGTCTAGTCCAGCGCGCACGAAGGGACAGCTGGTGTTCTCTGGCGCATCACAAAGGGTTCCGTTCCAACCCCAGAGTACTGGTGGGGGAACCGGTTCTAAATCGAAACATCGGGTAGGTATACCGGGCCTACTCCGGCGGGTCAGGTAGGAAGGGTGGGCGTAAAGCGGGGCGCCCGTAGGATCAGCAGGTGTACCCCGGCGCAGCCGTAAGTGTTTCGGTACAATCCAGGAGTACCGGTGGGTATAGCAAAACTACCGCGGAGTACCAGTGGGTGTACCGGTACTATCCCAGATTGTTGGGTAGGGGTCCAGGCCTACCGCAGAGCAATAGGTAGGGATACCGGGCCTAGCCTGGAGGGTCAGGTAGGAATGTCTGGTCTATACCGCGCGCCCGTAAGTTCAGCAGGTGTACCGCAGCGAACCAGTAAGGGTTCAGGTACTACCCTGGAGTACCGGTGGGTATTCCGATACTACTGCAGAGTACCGGTGGGGGTACCGGTACTACCCCAGAATATCAGGTATGGGTGCCAGGCCAACAATGGAGCATCAGGTAGGGATACCGGGCCTAACACGGAGGGTCAGGTAGGAATGTCTGGTCTACACTGCGCGCCAGTAACGTCATCATGTGTACCCCAGTGAACCAGTAAGGGTTCACGTACTACCCCGGAGTACCGGTGGGTGTACGGATACTACCGCAGAGTAACGGTGGGGGTACCGCTACTACCCCAGAACATCGGGTATGGGTGCCAAGCCTAATGCGGAGCATCAGGTAGGGATACCGGGTCTAACCTGTGGGGTCCGATAGGGAGGCCGGGTCTAGTCCAGCGCGCACGCAGGGACAGCTGGTGTTCTCTGGCGCATCACAAAGGGTTCCGTTCCAACCCCAGAGTACTGGTGGGGGAACCGGTTCTACCTCGAAACATCGGGTAGGAATACCGGGTCTACTCCGGCGGGTCAGGTAGGAAGGGTGGGCGTAAAGCGGAGCGCCCGTACGGTCAGCAGGTGTACCCCGGCGCACCAGTAAGTGTTTCGGTACAATCCAGGAGTACCGGTGGGTATAGCAAAACTACCGCGGAGTACCAGTGTGTGTACCGGTACTAACCCAGATTGTTGGGTAGGGGGCCAGGCCTACCGCAGAGCATCAGGTAGGGATACCGGGCCTAGCCTGGAGCGTCAGGTAGGAATGTCTGGTCTATACCGCGCACCTGTAAGTTCAGCAGGTGTACCGCAGCGAACCAGTAAGGGTTCAGGTCTACCCTGGAGTACCGGTGGGTGTACCGATACTACTGCAGAGTACCGGTGGGGGTACCGGTACTACCCCAGAATATCAGGTATGGGTGCCAGGCCAACAACGGAGCATCAGGTAGGGATACCGGGCCTAACACGGAGGGTCAGCTAGGAATGTCTGGTCTACACCGCGCGCCAGTAACGTCATCATGTGTACCCCAGTGAACCAGTAAGGGTTCACGTACTACCCCGGAGTACCGGTGGGTGTACCGATACTACCGCAGAGTAACGGTGGGGGTACCGCTACTACCCCAGACCATCCGGTATGGGTGCCAAGCCTAATGCGGAGCATCAGGTAGTGATACCGTGTCTAACCTGTGGGGTCCGGTAGGGAGGCTGGGTCTAGTCCAGACTGCACGAAGGGACAGCTGGTGTTCTCTGGCGCATCACAAAGGGTTCCGTTCCAACCCCAGAGTACTGGTGGGGGAACGGGTTCTACCTCGAAACATCGGGTAGGTATACCAGGCCTACCCCGGCGAGTAAGATAGAAAGGGTGGGCGTAAATCGGCGCGCCCGTAGGGTCAGCAGGTGTACCCCGGCGCACCAGTAAGGGTTCCGGTACAATCCAGGAGTACCGGTGGGTATAGCAAAAGTACCGCGGAGTACCGGTGGGTGTACCGGTACTAACCCAGATTGTCGGGTAGGGGGCCAGGCCTACCGCAGAGCATCAGGTAAGGATACCGGGCCTAGCCTGGAGGGTCAGGTAGGAATGTCTGGTCTACAGAGCACGCCCGTAAGTTCAGCAGGTGTACCGCAGCGATCCAGTAAGGGTTCAGGTACTACCCTGGAGTACCTGTGGATGTACCAAAACTACCGCAGAGTACCGGTGGGGGTACCGGTACTACCCCAGCATATCGGGTAGGGGTGCCAAGCCAACAACGGAGCATCAGGTAGGGATACCGGGTCTAACACGGAGGGTCAGGTAGGAATGTCTGGTCTATACCGCGTGCCCGTAACTTCAGCAGGTGTACCCCAGTGAACCAGTAAGGGTTCACGTACTACCCCGGAGTACCGGTGGGTGTACCGATACTACCGCAGCGTAACGGTGGGGGTACCGCTACTACCCCTGAACATCGGGTATGGGTGCCAAGCCTAATGCGGAGCATCAGGTAGGGATACCGGGTGTAACATGTGGGGTCCGGTAGGGAGGCCGGGTCTAGTCCAGCGCGCACGAAGGGACAGCTGGTGTTCTCTGGCGCATCACAAAGGGTTCCGTTCCAACCCCAGAGTACCGGTGGGGGAACCGGTTCTACCTCGAAACGTCGGGTAGGTATACCAGGCCTACCCCGTCGGGTCAGGTGGGAACGGTGGGCGTAAAGCGGCGCGCCCGTAGTGTCAGCAGGTGTACCCCGGCACACCAGTAAGGGTTACGGTGTGGTATCCAGGAGTACCGGTGGGTATAGCAAAACTACGGCGGAATACCGGTGGGTGTACTGGTACTACCCAAGATTGTCGGGTAGGGGGCCAGGCCTACCGCAGAGCATCAGGTAGGGATACCGGGCCTAGCCTGGAGGGTCATGTAGGAATGTCTTGTCTACACAGCACGCCCGTAAGGTCAGCAGGTGAACCCCAGCGAACAAGTAAGAGTTCAGGTACTACCCTGTAGTACCGGTGGGTGTACCAATACTACCGCAGAGTACCAGTGGGGGTACCGGTACTACCCCAGCATATCAGGTAGGGGTGCCAGGCCAACAACGGAGCATCAGTTAGGGATACCGGGCCTAACACGGAGGGTCAGGTAGGAATGTCTGGTCTATACCGCGTGCCCGTAACGTCAGCAGATGTACCCCAGTGAACCAGTAAGGGTTCACGTACTACCCCGGAGTACCGGTGGGTGTACCGATACTACCGCAGAGTAACGGTGGGGGTACCGCTACTACCCCAGAAGATTGGGTATGGGTGCCAAGCCTAATGCGGAGCATCAGGTAGGGATACCGGGTGTACCCTGTGGGGTCCGGTAGGGAGGCCAGGTCAAGTCCATGCGCACGAAGGGACAGCTGGTGTTCTCTGGCGCATCACAAAGTGTTCCGTTCCAACCCCAGAGTACCGGTGGGGGAACCGGTTCTACCTCGAAACATCAGGAAGGTATACCAGGCATACCCCGGCGGGCCAGTTAAGAAGGGTGGGTCCAAAGCAGTGTGCCCGTAGGGTCAGCAGGTGTATCCCGGCGCACCAGTAAGGGTTCCGGTACTATCTAGGAGTACCAGTGGGTATAGCAAAATTACCGCGGAGTACCGGTGGGTGTACCGGTACTACCCCAGATTGTCGGGTAGGGGGCCAGGCCTACCGCAGAGCATCAGGTAGGGATACCGGGCCTAGCCTGGAGGGTCAGGTAGGAATGTCTGGTCTACACAGCACGCCCGTAAGGTCAGCAGGTGTACCGCAGCGAACCAGTAAGGGTTCAGGTACTACCCTGCAGTACCGGTGGGTGTACCAATACCAACGCAGAGTACCGGTGGGTGTAAAGGTACTACCCCAGCATATCGGGTAGGGGTGCCAGGCCAACAATGGAGCATCAGGTAGGGATACCGGGCCTAACACGGAGGGTCAGGATGAATGTCTGGTCTATACCGCGTGCCCGTAACGTCATCAGGTGTACCCCAGTGAACCAGTAAGGGTTCACGTACTACCTCGGAGTACCGGTGGGTGTACCGATACTACCGCAGAGTAACGGTGGGGATACCGCTACTACCCCAGAAGATCGGGTATGGGTGCCAAGCCTAATGCGGAGCATCAGGTAGGGATACCGGGTCTAACCTGTGGGGTGCGGAAGGGAGGCCGTGTCTAGTCCAGCGCGCACGAAGGGACAGCTGGTGTTCTCTGGCGCATCACAAAGGGTTCCGTTCCAACCCCAGAGTACTGGTGGGGGAACCGGTTCTACATCGAAACATCGGGTAGGGATACCGGGCCTACTCCGGCAGGTCAGGTAGGAAGGGTGGGCGTAAAGCGTCGCGCCCGTAGGGTCAGCAGGTGTACCCCGGCGCACCAGTAAGTGTTCCGGTACAATCCAGGAGTACCGGTGGGTATAGCAAAACTACCGCGGAGTACAAGTGGGTGTACCGGTACTACCCCAGATTGTCGGGTAGGGGGCCAGGCCTACCGCAGAGCAATAGGTAGGGATACCGGGCCTAGCCTGGAGGGTCAGGTAGGAATGTCTGGTCTATACCGCGCGCCCGTAAGTTCAGCAGGTGTACCGCAGCGAACCAGTAAGGGTTCAGGTACTACCCTGGAGTACCGGTGGGTGTTCCGATACTACTGCAGAGTACCGGTGGGGGTACCGGTACTACCCCAGAATATCAGGTATGGGTGCCAGGCCAACAACGGAGCATCAGGTAGGGATACCGGGCCTAACACGGAGGGTCAGGTAGGAATGTCTGGTCTACACCGCGCGCCAGTAACGTCATCATGTGTACCCCAGTGAACCAGTAAGGGTTCACGTACTACCCCGGAGTACCGGTGGGTGTACCGATACTACCGCAGAGTAACGGTGGGGGTACCGCTACTACCCCAGAAGATCGGGTATGGGTGCCAAGCCTAATGCGGAGCATCAGGTAGGGATACCGGGTCTAACCTGTGGGGTCCGATAGGGAGGCCGGGTCTAGTCCAGCGCGCACGCAGGGACAGCTGGTGTTCTCTGGCGCATCACAAAGGGTTCCGTTCCAACCCCAGAGTACTGGTGGGGGAACCGGTTCTACCTCGAAACATCGGGTAGGAATACCGGGTCTACTCCTGCGGGTCAGGTAGGAAGGGTGGGCGTAAAGCGGTGAGCACGTAGGATCAGCAGGTGTACCCCGGCGCACCAGTAAGTGTTTCGGTACAATCCAGGAGTACCGGTGGGTATAGCAAAACTACCGCGGAGTACCAGTGTGTGTACCGGTACTAACCCAGATTGTTGGGTAGGGGGCCAGGCCTACCGCAGAGCATCAGGTAGGGATACCGGGCCTAGCCTGGAGCGTCAGGTAGGAATGTCTGGTCTATACCGCGCGCCTGTAAGTTCAGCAGGTGTACCGCAGCGAACCAGTAAGGGTTCAGGTCTACCCTGGAGTACCGGTGGGTGTACCGATACTACTGCAGAGTACCGGTGGGGGTACCGGTACTACCCCAGAATATCAGGTATGGGTGCCAGGCCAACAACGGAGCATCAGGTAGGGATACCGGGCCTAACACGGAGGGTCAGCTAGGAATGTCTGGTCTACACCGCGCGCCAGTAACGTCATCATGTGTACCCCAGTGAACCAGTAAGGGTTCACGTACTACCCCGGAGTACCGGTGGGTGTACCGATACTACCGCAGAGTAACGGTGGGGGTACCGCTACTACCCCAGACCATCCGGTATGTGTGCCAAGCCTAATGCGGAGCATCAGGTAGTGATACCGTGTCTAACCTGTGGGGTCCGGTAGGGAGGCTGGGTCTAGTCCAGACTGCACGAAGGGACAGCAGGTGTTCTCTGGCGCATCACAAAGGGTTCCGTTCCAACCCCAGAGTACTGGTGGGGGAACGGGTTCTACCTCGAAATATCGGGTAGGAACACCGGGTCTACTCCGGCGGGTGAGGTAGGAAGGGTGGGCGTAAAGCGGTGCGCACGTAGGATCATCAGGTGTACCCCGGCACACCAGTAAGTGTTTCGGTACAATCCAGGAGTACTGGTGGGTATAGCAAAACTACCGCGTAGTACCAGTGGGTGTACAGGTACTGACACAGATTGTCGGGTAGGGGGCCAGGCCTACCGCAGAGCATCAGGTAGGATACCGGGCCTAGCCTGGAGCGTCAGGTAGGAATTTCTGGTCTATACCGCGCGCCCGTAAGTTCAGCAGGTGTACCGCAGAAAACCAGTAAGGGTTCAGGTACTACCCTGGAGTACCGGTGGGTGTACCGATACTACTGCAGATTACCGGTGGGGGTACCGGTACTACCCCAGCATATCGGGTAGGGGTGCCAGGCCAACAATGGAGCGTCAGGTAGGGATACCGGGCCTAACACGGAGGGTCAGGTAGGAATGTCTGGTCTACACCGCGCGCCAGTAATGTCAGCAGGTGTACCCCAGTGAACCAGTAAGGGTTCACGTACTACCTCGGACTACCGGTGGGTGTACCGATACTACCGCAGAGTAACGGTGGGGGTACCGCTACTACCGCAGAAGATCGTGTATGGGTGCCAAGCCTAATGCGGAGCATCAGGTAGGGATACCGGGTCTAACCTGTGGGGTCCGGTAGGGAGGCCGGGTCTAATCTAGCGCGCACGAAGGGACAGCAGGTGTTCTCTGGCGCATCACAAAGGGTTCTGTTCCAACCCCAGAGTACTTGTGGGGGAACGGTTTCTACCTCGAAACATCGGGTAAGTATACCGGGCCTAGTCCGGCGGGTCAGGTAGGAAGGGTGGGCGTAAAGCGGCACGCCGTAGGGTCAGCAGGTGTACCCCGGCGCACCAGTAAACATTCCGGTACAATCCAGGAATACCGGTGGGTATAGCAAAACTACCGCGGAGTACCAGTGGGTGTACCGGTACTACCCCAGATTGTCGGGTAGGGGGCCAGGCCTACCGCAGAGCATCAGGTAGGGATACCGGGCCTAGCCTGGAGGGTCAGGTAGGAATGTCTGGTCTATACCACGCGCCCGTAAGTTCAGCAGGTGTACTGCAGCGAACCAGTAAGGGTTCAGGTACCACCCTTGAGTACCGGTGGGTGTACCGATACTACTGCAGAGTACCGGTGGGGGTACCGGTACTACCCCAGAATATCGGTAGGGGTGCCAGGCCAACAACGGAGCATCAGGTAGGGATACCGGGCCTAACACGGAGGGTCAGCTAGGAATGTCTGGTCTACACCGCGCTCCAATAATATCAGCAGGTGTACCCCAGTAAACCAGTAAGGGTTCACGTACTACCTCGGAGTACCGGTGAGTGTACCGATACTACCGCAGAGTAGCGGTGGGGGTACCGCTACTACCCCAGACCATCCGGTATGGGTGCCAAGCCTAATGCGGAGCATCAGGTAGGGATACCGTGTCTAACCTGTGGGGTCTGGTAGGGAGGCTGGGTCTAGTCCAGCCTGCACGAAGGGACAGCTGGTGTTCTCTGGCGCATCACAAAGGGTTCCGTTCCAACCCCAGAGTACTGGTGGGTGAACCGGTTCTAAATCGAAACATCGGGTACGTATACCGGGCCTACTCTGGCGGGTCAGGTAGGAAGGGTGGGCGTAAAGCGGGGCGCCCGTAGGATCAGCAGGTGTACCCCGGCGCAGCCGTAAGTGTTTCGGTACAATCCAGGAGTACCGGTGGGTATAGCAAAACTAGCGCGGAGTACCAGTGGCTGTACCGGTACTATCCCAGATTGTCGGGTAGGGGGCCAGGCCTACCGCAGAGCATCAGGTAGGGATACCGGGCCTAGCCTGGAGGGTCAGGTAGGAATGTCTGGTCTATACCGCGCGCCCGTAAGTTCAGTAGGTGTACCGCAGCGAACCAGTAAGGGTTCAGGTACTACCCTGGAGTACCGGTGGGTGTACCGATACTACTGCAGAGTACCGGTGGGGGTACCGGTACTACCCCAGAATATCAGGTAGGGGTGCCAGGCCAACAACGGAGCATCAGGTAGGGATACCGGGCCTAACACGGAGGGTCAGGTAGGAATGTCTGGTCTACACCGCGCACCCGTAAAGTCAGCAGGAGTAACCCAGTGAACCAGTAAGGGTTCACGTACTACCGCGGAGTACCGGTGGGTGTACCCATACTACCGCAGAGTAACGGTGGGGGTACCGCTACTACCCCAGAAGATCGGTTAAGGGTGCCAAGCCTAATGCGGAGCATCAGGTAGGGATACCGGGTCTATCCTGTGGGGTCCGGTAGGGAGGCCGGGTCTAGTCCAGCGCGCACGAAGGGACAGCTGGTGTTCTCTGGCGCATCACAATGGGTTCCGTTCCAACCCCAGAGTACTGGTGGGTGAACCGGTTCTACCTCGAAACATCGGGTACGTATACTGGGCCTACTCCGGCGATTCAGGTAGTAAGGGTGGGCGTAAAGCGGGGCGCCCGTAGGATCAGCAGGTGTACCCCGGCGCACCAGTAAGTGTTCCGGTACAATCCAGGAGTACCGGTGGGTATAGCAAAACTACCGTGGAGTACCAGTGGGTGTACCGGTACTACCCCAGATTGTCGGGTAGGGGGCCAGGCCTACCGCAGAGCAATAGGTAGGAATACCGGGCCTAACCTGGAGGGTCAGGTAGGAATGTCTGGTCTATACCGCGCGCCCGTAAGTTCAGCAGGTGTACTGCAGCGAACCAGTAAGGGTTCAGGTACTACCCTGGAGTACCGGTGGGTGTACCGATACTACTGCAGAGTACCGGTGGGGGTACCGGTACTACCCCAGAATATCAGGTATGGGTGCCAGGCCAACAACGGAGCATCAGGTAGGGATACCGGGCCTAACACGGAGGGTCAGGTAGGAATGTCTGGTCTACACCGCACACCCGTAAAGTCAGCAGGAGTAACCCAGTGAACCAGTAAGGGTTCACGTACTACCTCGGAGTACCGGTGGGTGTACCGATACTACGGCAGAGTAACGGTGGGAGTACCGCTACTACCCCAGAAGATCGGTTATGGGTGCCAAGCCTAATGCGGAGCATCAGGTAGGGATACCGTGTCTAACCTGTGGGGTCCGGTAGGGAGGCCGGGTCTAGTCCAGCATGCACGAAGGGACAGCTGGTGTTCTCTGGCGCATCACAAAGGGTTCCGTTCCAACCCCAGAGTACTGGTGGGTGAACCGGTTCTACCTCGAAACATCGGGTACGTATACTGGGCCTACTCCGGCGGTTCAGGTAGGAAGGGTGGGCGTAAAGCGGGGCGCCCGTAGGATCAGCAGGTGTACTCCGGCGCACCAGTAAGTGTTCCAGTACAATCCAGGAGTACCGGTGGGTATAGCAAAACTACCGCGGAGTACCAGTGGGTGTATGGGTACTAACCCAGATTGTCGGGTAGGGGGCCAGGCCTACCGCAGAGCATCAGGTAGGGATACCGGGCCTAGCCTGGAGGGTCAGGTAGGAATGTCTGGTCTATACCGCGCGCCCGTAAGTTCAGCAGGTGTACTGCAGCGAACCAGTAAGGGTTCAGGTACTACCTCAGAGTACCGGTGGGTGTACCGATACTACTGCAGAGTACCGGTGGGGGTACCGGTACTACCCCAGAATATCAGGTATGGGTGCCAGGCCAACAACGGAGCATCAGGTAGGGATACCGGGCCTAACACGGAGGGTCAGCTAGGAATGTCTGGTCTACACCGCGCGCCAGTAACGTCATCATGTGTACCCCAGTGAACCAGTAAGGGTTCACGTACTACCCCGGAGTACCGGTGGGTGTACCGATACTACCGCAGAGTAACGGTGGGGGTACCGCTACTACCCCAGACCATCCGGTATGTGTGCCAAGCCTAATGCGGAGCATCAGGTAGTGATACCGTGTCTAACCTGTGGGGTCCGGTAGGGAGGCTGGGTCTAGTCCAGACTGCACGAAGGGACAGCAGGTGTTCTCTGGCGCATCACAAAGGGTTCCGTTCCAACCCCAGAGTACTGGTGGGGGAACGGGTTCTACCTCGAAATATCGGGTAGGAACACCGGGTCTACTCCGGCGGGTGAGGTAGGAAGGGTGGGCGTAAAGCGGTGCGCACGTAGGATCATCAGGTGTACCCCGGCACACCAGTAAGTGTTTCGGTACAATCCAGGAGTACTGGTGGGTATAGCAAAACTACCGCGTAGTACCAGTGGGTGTACAGGTACTGACACAGATTGTCGGGTAGGGGGCCAGGCCTACCGCAGAGCATCAGGTAGGATACCGGGCCTAGCCTGGAGCGTCAGGTAGGAATTTCTGGTCTATACCGCGCGCCCGTAAGTTCAGCAGGTGTACCGCAGAAAACCAGTAAGGGTTCAGGTACTACCCTGGAGTACCGGTGGGTGTACCGATACTACTGCAGATTACCGGTGGGGGTACCAGTACTACCCCAGCATATCGGGTAGGGGTGCCAGGCCAACAATGGAGCGTCAGGTAGGGATACCGGGCCTAACACGGAGGGTCAGGTAGGAATGTCTGGTCTACACCGCGCGCCAGTAATGTCAGCAGGTGTACCCCAGTGAACCAGTAAGGGTTCACGTACTACCTCGGACTACCGGTGGGTGTACCGATACTACCGCAGAGTAACGGTGGGGGTACCGCTACTACCGCAGAAGATCGTGTATGGGTGCCAAGCCTAATGCGGAGCATCAGGTAGGGATACCGGGTCTAACCTGTGGGGTCCGGTAGGGAGGCCGGGTCTAATCTAGCGCGCACGAAGGGACAGCAGGTGTTCTCTGGCGCATCACAAAGGGTTCTGTTCCAACCCCAGAGTACTTGTGGGGGAACGGTTTCTACCTCGAAACATCGGGTAAGTATACCGGGCCTAGTCCGGCGGGTCAGGTAGGAAGGGTGGGCGTAAAGCGGCACGCCGTAGGGTCAGCAGGTGTACCCCGGCGCACCAGTAAACATTCCGGTACAATCCAGGAATACCGGTGGGTATAGCAAAACTACCGCGGAGTACCAGTGGGTGTACCGGTACTACCCCAGATTGTCGGGTAGGGGGCCAGGCCTACCGCAGAGCATCAGGTAGGGATACCGGGCCTAGCCTGGAGGGTCAGGTAGGAATGTCTGGTCTATACCACGCGCCCGTAAGTTCAGCAGGTGTACTGCAGCGAACCAGTAAGGGTTCAGGTACCACCCTTGAGTACCGGTGGGTGTACCGATACTACTGCAGAGTACCGGTGGGGGTACCGGTACTACCCCAGAATATCGGTAGGGGTGCCAGGCCAACAACGGAGCATCAGGTAGGGATACCGGGCCTAACACGGAGGGTCAGCTAGGAATGTCTGGTCTACACCGCGCTCCAATAATATCAGCAGGTGTACCCCAGTAAACCAGTAAGGGTTCACGTACTACCTCGGAGTACCGGTGAGTGTACCGATACTACCGCAGAGTAGCGGTGGGGGTACCGCTACTACCCCAGACCATCCGGTATGGGTGCCAAGCCTAATGCGGAGCATCAGGTAGGGATACCGTGTCTAACCTGTGGGGTCTGGTAGGGAGGCTGGGTCTAGTCCAGCCTGCACGAAGGGACAGCTGGTGTTCTCTGGCGCATCACAAAGGGTTCCGTTCCAACCCCAGAGTACTGGTGGGTGAACCGGTTCTAAATCGAAACATCGGGTACGTATACCGGGCCTACTCTGGCGGGTCAGGTAGGAAGGGTGGGCGTAAAGCGGGGCGCCCGTAGGATCAGCAGGTGTACCCCGGCGCAGCCGTAAGTGTTTCGGTACAATCCAGGAGTACCGGTGGGTATAGCAAAACTAGCGCGGAGTACCAGTGGCTGTACCGGTACTATCCCAGATTGTTGGGTAGGGGTCCAGGCCTACCGCAGAGCAATAGGTAAGGATACCGGGCCTAGCCTGGAGGGTCAGGTAGGAATGTCTGGTCTATACCGCGCGCCCGTAAGTTCAGTAGGTGTACCGCAGCGAACCAGTAAGGGTTCAGGTACTACCCTGGAGTACCGGTGGGTGTACCGATACTACTGCAGAGTACCGGTGGGGGTACCGGTACTACCCCAGAATATCAGGTAGGGGTGCCAGGCCAACAACGGAGCATCAGGTAGGGATACCGGGCCTAACACGGAGGGTCAGGTAGGAATGTCTGGTCTACACCGCGCACCCGTAAAGTCAGCAGGAGTAACCCAGTGAACCAGTAAGGGTTCACGTACTACCGCGGAGTACCGGTGGGTGTACCCATACTACCGCAGAGTAACGGTGGGGGTACCGCTACTACCCCAGAAGATCGGTTAAGGGTGCCAAGCCTAATGCGGAGCATCAGGTAGGGATACCGGGTCTATCCTGTGGGGTCCGGTAGGGAGGCCGGGTCTAGTCCAGCGCGCACGAAGGGACAGCTGGTGTTCTCTGGCGCATCACAATGGGTTCCGTTCCAACCCCAGAGTACTGGTGGGTGAACCGGTTCTACCTCGAAACATCGGGTACGTATACTGGGCCTACTCCGGCGATTCAGGTAGTAAGGGTGGGCGTAAAGCGGGGCGCCCGTAGGATCAGCAGGTGTACCCCGGCGCACCAGTAAGTGTTCCGGTACAATCCAGGAGTACCGGTGGGTATAGCAAAACTACCGTGGAGTACCAGTGGGTGTACCGGTACTACCCCAGATTGTCGGGTAGGGGGCCAGGCCTACCGCAGAGCAATAGGTAGGAATACCGGGCCTAACCTGGAGGGTCAGGTAGGAATGTCTGGTCTATACCGCGCGCCCGTAAGTTCAGCAGGTGTACTGCAGCGAACCAGTAAGGGTTCAGGTACTACCCTGGAGTACTGCTGGGTGTACCGATACTACTGCAGAGTACCGGTGGGGGTACCGGTACTACCCCAGAATATCAGGTATGGGTGCCAGGCCAACAACGGAGCATCAGGTAGGGATACCGGGCCTAACACGGAGGGTCAGGTAGGAATGTCTGGTCTACACCGCACACCCGTAAAGTCAGCAGGAGTAACCCAGTGAACCAGTAAGGGTTCACGTACTACCTCGGAGTACCGGTGGGTGTACCGATACTACGGCAGAGTAACGGTGGGAGTACCGCTACTACCCCAGAAGATCGGTTAGGGGTGCCAGGCCAACAACGGAGCATCAGGTAGGGATACCAGGCCTAACACGGAGGGTCAGGTAGGAATGTCTGGTCTACACCGCGCGCCAGTAACGTCATCATGTGTACCCCAGTGAACCAGTAAGGGTTCACGTACTACCGCGGAGTACCGGTGGGTGTACCGATACTACCGCAGAGTAACGGTGGGGGTACCGCTACTACACCAGTACATCGGGTATGGGTGCCAAGCCTAATGCGGAGCATCAGGTAGGGATAACGGGTCTAACCTGTGGGGTCCGGTAGGGAGGCCGGGTCTAGTCCAGCGCGCACGAAGGTACAGCTGGTGTTCTCTGGCGCATCACAAAGGGTTCCGTTCCAACCCCAGAGTACTGGTGGGGGAACCGGTTCTACCTCGAAACATCGGGTACGTATACCGGGCCTACTCTGGCGGGTCAGGTAGGAAGGGTGGGCGTAAAGCGGGGCGCCCGTAGGATCAGCAGGTGTAACCCGGCTCACCAGTAAGTGTTCCGGTAAAATCCAGGAGTACCGGTGGGTATAGCAAAACTACCGCGGAGTACCAGTGGGTGTACCGGTACTAACCCA
>NW_026061015.1:0-52000 GCF_929443795.1 Astur gentilis
GGTGTACCCCGGCGCACCAGTAAGGGTTCCGGTACAATCCAGGAGTACCGATGGGTATAGCATAACTACCGCGGAGTACCTGTGGGTGTACCGGTACTACCCCAGATTGTCGGGTAGGGGGCCAGGCCTACCGCAGAGCATCAGTTAGGGATACCGGGCCTAGCCTGGAGGGTCAGGTAGGAATGTCTGGTCTACAGAGCACGCCCGTAAGGTCAGCAGGTGTACCCCAGCGAACCAGTAAGGGTTCAGGTACTGCCCTGGAGTACCAGTGGGTGTACCAATACTACCGCAGAGTACCGGTGGGGGTACCGGTACTACCCCAGCATATCGGGTAGGGGTGCCAGGCCAACAACGGAGCATCAGGTAGGGATACTGGGACTAACACGGAGGGTCAGGAAGAATGTCTGTTCTATACCGTGTGCCTGTAACGTCATCAGGTGTACCCCAGTGAACCAGTAAGGGTTCACGTACTACCCCGGAGTACCGGTGGGTGTACTGATACTACCGCAGAGTAACGGTGGGGGTACCGCTACTACCCCAGAACATCGGGTATGGGTGCCAAGCCTAATGCGGAGCATCAGGTAGGGATAGCGGGTCTAACCTGTGGGATCAGGAAGGGAGGCCAGGTCTAGTCCAGCGTGCACGAAGGGACAGCTGGTGTTCTCTGGCGCATCACAAAGGGTTCCGTTCCAACCCCAGAGTACTGGTGGGGGAACCGGTTCTACCTTGAAACATCGGGTAGGTATACCAGGCCTACCCCGGCGGGTCAGGTAGGAAGGATGGGCGTAAAGCGGCGCGCCCGTAGGGCCAGCATGTGTACCCCGGCGCACCAGTAAGGGTTCCAGTACAATCCAGGAGTACCGGAGGGTATAGAAAAACTACCGCGGAGTACCGGTGGGTGTACCGATACTACCCCAGATTTTCGGGTAGGGGGCCAGGCCTACCGCAGAGCATCAGGTAGGGATACCGGGCCTAGCCTGGAGGGTCAGGTAGGAATGTCTGGTCTACACAGCACGCCCGTAAGGTCAGCAGGTGTACCCCAGCGAACCAGTAAGTGTTCAGGTACTACCCTGGAGTACCGGTGGGTGTACCAATACTACCGCAGAGTACCGGTGGGGGTACCGGTACTACCCCAGCATATCGGGTAGGGGTGCCAGGCCAACAACGGAGCATCAGGTAGGGATACCGGGACTAACACGGAGGGTCAGGTAGGAATATCTGGTCTATACCGCGTGCCCGTAACGTCATCAGGTGTACCCCAGTGAACCAGTAAGCGTTCACGTACTACCCCGGAGTACTCGTGGGTGTACCGATACTACCGCAGAGTAACGGGTGGGGGTACCGCTACTACCCCAGAACATCGGGTGTGGGTGCCAATCCTAATGCGGAGCATCAAGTAGGGATAGCGGGTGTAACCTTTGGGATCAGGAAGGGAGGCCAGGTCTAGTCCAGCGTGCACGAAGGGACAGCTGGTGTTCTCTGGCGCATCACAAAGGGTTCCGTTCCAACCCCAGAGTACCGGTGGGGGAACCGGTTCTACCTCGAAACATCGGGTAGGTATACCAGGCCTACCCCGGCGGGTAAGGTAGGAAGGGTGGGCGTAAAGCGGTGCGCCCGTAGTGTCAGCAGGTGTACACCGGCGCACCAATAAGGGTTCCGGTACAATCCAGGAGTACCGGTGGGTATAGCAAAAGTACCGCGGAGTACCTGTGGGTGTACCGGTACTACCCCAGATTGTCGGGTAGGGGGCCAGGCCTACCGCAGAGCATCAGGTAGGGATACCGGGCCTAGCCTGGAGGGTCAGGTAGGAATGTCTGGTCTACACAGCACGCCCGTCAGGTCAGCAGGTGTACCCCAGCGAACCAGTAAGGGTTCAGGTACTACCCTGGAGTACCGGTGGGTGTACCA
Source organism: Astur gentilis (assembly GCF_929443795.1). NCBI lineage: Eukaryota > Metazoa > Chordata > Aves > Accipitriformes > Accipitridae > Astur > Astur gentilis. The sequence continues at coordinate 1,909 of NW_026061015.1, forward strand.
ATACTACCGCAGAATACCAGTGCGGGTACCGGTACTACCACAGCATATCGGGTAGGGGTGCCAGGCCAACAACGGAGCATCAGGAAGGGAAACCGGGACTAACACGGATGGTCAGGAAGAATGTCTGTTCTATACCGCGTGCCTGTAACGTCATCAGGTGTACCCCAGTGAACCAGTAAGGGTTCACGTACTACCCCGGAGTACCGGTGGGTGTTCCGATACTACCGCAGAGTAACGGTGGGGGTACCGCTACTACCCCAGAACATCGGGTATGGGTGCCAAGCCTAATGCGGAGCATCAGGTAGAGATACCGGGTGTAACCTGTGGGGTCCGGTAGGGAGGCCGGGTCTAGTCCAGCGCGCACGACGGGACAGCTGGTGTTCTCTGGCGCATCACAAAGGGTTCCGTTCCAACCCCAGAGTACCGGTGGGGGAACCGGTTCTACCTCGAAACATCGGGTAGGTATACCAGGCCTACCCCGGCGGGTCAGGTAGGAAGGGTGGGCGTAAAGCGGCGAGCCCATAGGGTCAGCAGGTGTACCCCGGAGCACCAGTAAGGGTTCCGGTACAATCCAGGAGTACCGGTGGGTATAGCAAAAGTATCGCAGAGTACCTGTGGGTGTACCGGTACTACCCCAGATTGTCGGGTAGGGGTGCAAGGCCAACAAGGGAGCATCAGGTAGGGATACCGGGCCTAACACGGAGGGTCAGGAAGAATGTCTGTTCTATACCGCGTGCCTGTAACGTCATCAGATGTACCCCAGTGAACCAGTAAGGGTTCACGTACTACCCCGGAGTACCGGTGGGTGTACCGATACTACCGCAGAGTAACGGTGGGGGTACCGCTACTACCCCAGAACATCGGGTATGGGTGCCAAGCCTAATGCGGAGCATCAGGTAGGGATACCGGGTGTAACCTGTGGGTTCCGTTAGGGAGGCCGGGTCTAGTCGAGCGCGCACGAAGGGACAGCTGGTGTTCTCTGGCGCATTACAAAGGGTTCCGTTCCAAACCCAGAGTACCGGTGGGGGAACTGGTTCTACCTCGAAACATCGGGTAGGTATACCAGGCCTACCCCGGCGGGTCAGGTAGGAAGGGTGGGTCCAAAGCAGTGTGCCTGTAGGGTCTGCCGGTGTACACCGGCGCACCAGTAATGGTTCCGGTACAATCCAGGAGTACCGGTGGGTATAGCAAAAGTACCGCGGAGTACCTGTGGGTGTACCGGTACTACCCCAGATTGTCGGGTAGGGGGCCAGGCCTACCGCAGAGCATCAGGTAGGGATACCGGGCCTAGCCTGGAGGGTCAGGTAGGAATGTCTGGTCTACACAGCACGCCCGTAAGGTCAGCAGGTGTACCCCAGCGAACCAGTAAGGGTTCAGGTTCTACCCTGGAGTAATGGTGGGTGTATCAATACTACCGCAGAGTACCGGTGGGGGTACCGATACTACCCCAGCATATCGGGTAGGGGTGCCAGGCCAACAACGGAGCATCAGGTAGGGATACCGGGCCTAACACGGAGGGTCAGGTAGGAATATCTGGTCTATACCGCGCTCAGTAACGTCAGCAGGTGTACCCCAGTGAACCAGTAAGGGTTCACGTACTACCCCGGAGTACCGGTGGGTGTACCGATACTACCGCAGAGTAACGGTGGGGGTACCGCTACTACCCCAGAACATCGGGTATGGGTGCCAAGCCTAATGCGGAGCATCAGGTAGGGATACCGGGTGTAACCTGTGGGGTCCGGTAGGGAGGCCGGGTCTAGTCCAGCGCGCACGAAGGGACAGCTGGTGTTCTCTGGCGCATCACAAAGGGTTCCATTCCAACCCCAGAGTACCGGTGGGGGAACCGGTTCTACCTCGAAACATCGGGTAGGTACACCAGACCTACCCCGGCGGGTCAGGTAGGAAGGGTGGGTCCAAAGCAGTGTGCCCGTAGGGTCAGCAGGTGTACCCCGGCGCACCAGTAAGGGTTCCGGTACAATCCAGGAGTACCGGTGGGTATAGCAAAAGTACCAAGGAGTACCTCTGGGTGTACCGGTACTACCCCAGATTGTAGGGTAGGGGGCCAGGCCTACCGCAGAGGATCAGGTAGGGATACCGGGCCTAGCCTGGAGGGTCAGGTAGGAATGTCTGGTCTACAGAGCACGCCCGTACGGTCAGCAGGTGTACCCCAGCGAACCAGTAAGTGTTCAGGTACTGCCCTGGAGTACGGGTGGGTGTACCAATACTACCGCAGAGTACCGGTGGGGGTTGCGGTACTACCCCAGCATATCGGGTAGGGATGCCAGGCCAACAACGGAACATCAGGTAGGAATACCGGGACTAACACGGAGGGTCAGGTAGGAATGTCTGGTCTACACCGCGCGCCAGTAACGTCATCAGGTGTACCCCAGTGAACCAGTAAGGGTTCACGTACTACCCCGGAGTACCGGTGGGTGTACCGATACTACGGCAGAGTAATGGTGGCGGTACCGCTAGTACCCCAGAACATCGGGTATGGGTGCCAAGCCTAATGCAGAGCATCAGGTAGGGATATCGGGTCTAACCTGTGGGGTCCGGTAGGGAGGCCGGGTCTAGTCCAGCGCGCACGAAGGGACAGCTGGTGTTCTCTGGCGCATCACAAAGGGTTCCGTTCCAACCCCAGAGTACCTGTGGGGGAACCGGTTCTACCTCGAAACATCGGGTAGGTATACCAGACCTACCCCGGCGGGTCAGGTAGGAAGGGTGGGTCCAAAGCAGTGTGCCCGTAGGGTCAGCAGGTGTACCCCGGCGCACCAGTAAGGGTTCCGGTGCAATCCAGGAGTACCGGTGGGTATAGCAAAAGTACCGCGGAGTACCTGTGGGTGTACCGGTACTACCCCAGATTGTCGGGTAGGGGGCCAGGCCTACCGCAGAGGATCAGGTAGGGATACCGGGCCTAGCCTGGAGGGTCAGGTAGGAATGTCTGGTCCACAGAGCACGCCCGTAAGGTCAGCAGGTGTACCCCAGCGAACCAGTAAGGGTTCTGGTACTACCCTGGAGTACCGGTGGGTGTACCAATACTACCGCAGAGTACCGGTGGGGGTACCGGTACTACCCAAGCATATCGGGTAGGGGTGCCAGGACAACAACGGAGCATCAGGTAGGGATACCCGGACTAACACGGAGGGTCAGGTAGGAATGTCTGGTCTATACCGCGTGCCCGTAACGTCATCAGGTGTACCCCAGTGAACCAGTAAGGGTTCACGTACTACCCCGGAGTACCGGTGGGTGTACCGATACTACCGCAGAGTAACAGTGGGGGTACCGCTACTACCCCAGAATATCGGGTATGGGTGCCAAGCCTAATGCGGAGCATCAGGTAGGGATACCGGGCCTAACCTGTGGCGTCCGGTAGGGAGGCCGGGTCTAGTCCAGCGCGCACGAAGGGACAGCTGGTGTTCTCTGGCGCATCACAAAGGGTTCCGTTCCAAACCCAGAGTACCGGTGGGGGAACCGGTTCTACCTCGAAACATCGGGTAGGTATACCAGGCCTACCCCGGAGGGTCAGGTAGGAAGGGTGGGCGTAAAGCGGCGAGCCCATAGGGTCAGCAGGTGTAACCCGGTGCACCAGTAAGGGTTCCGGTACAATCCAGGAGTACCGGTGGGTATAGAAAATTACCGCGGAGTACCTCGGGGTGTACCGGTACTACCCCAGATTGTCGGGTAGGGGGCCAGGCCTACCGCAGAGGATCAGGTAGGGATACCGGGCCTAGCCTGGAGGGTCAGGTAGGAATGTCTGGTCTACACAGCACGCCCGTAAGGTCAGCAGGTGTACCCCAGCGAACCAGTAAGTGTTCAGGTACTGCCCTGGAGTACCGGTGGGTGTACCAATACTACCGCAGAGTACCGGTGGGGGTTGCGGTACTACCCCAGCATGTCGGGTAGGGGTGCGAGGCCAACAACAGAGCATCAGGTAGGGATGCCGGGACTAACACAGAGGGTCAGGTAGGAATGTCTGGTCTATACCGCGTGCCCGTAACGTCATCAGGTGTACCCCAGTGAACCAGTAAGGGTTCACGTACTACCCCGGAGTATCGGTGGGTGTACCGATACTACCGCAGAGTAACGGTGGGGGTACCGCTACTACCCCAGAACATCGGGTATGGGTGCCAAGCCTAATGTGGAGCATCAGGTAGGGATATCGGGTCTAACATGTGGGGTCTGGTAGGGAGGCCGGGTCTAGTCCAGCGCGCACGAAGGGACAGCTGGTGTTCTCTGGCGCATCACAAAGGGTTCCGTTCCAAACCCAGAGTACCGGTGGGGGAACCGGTTCTACCTCGAAACATCGAGTAGGTATACCAGGCCTACCCCGGAGGGTCAGGTAGGAAGGGTGGGTCCAAAGCAGTGTGCCCGTAGGGTCAGCAGGTGTACCCCGGCGCACCAGTAAGGGTTCCGGTACAATCCAGGAGTACCGGTGGGTATAGCAAAAGTATTGCGGAGTACCTCTGGGTGTACCGGTACTACCCCAGATTGTCGGGTAGGGGGCCAGGCCTACCGCAGAGGATCAGGTAGGGATACCGGGCCTAGCCTGGAGGGTCAGGTAGGAATGTCTGGTCTACAGAGCACGCCCGTAAGGTCAGCAGGTGTACCCCAGCGAACCAGTAAGTGTTCAGGTACTACCCTGGAGTACCGGTGGGTGTACCAATACTACCGCAGAGTACCGGTGGGGGTACCGGTACTACCCCAGCATATCGGGTAGGGGTGCCAGGCCAACAACGGAGCATCAGGTAGGGATACCTGGTCAAACACGGAGGGTCAGGTAGGAATGTCTGGTCTATACCGCGTGCCCGTAACGTCATCAGGTGTACCCCAGTGAACCAGTAAGGGTTCGCGTACTACCCCGGAGTACCGCTGGGTGTACCGATACTACCGCAGAGTAACGGTGGGGGTACCGCTACTACCCCAGAACATCGGGTATGGGTGCCAAGCCTAATGCGGAGCATCAGGTAGGGATACCGGGTCTAACCTGTGGGGTCCGGTAGGGAGGCCGGGTCTAGTCTAGCACGCACGATGGGACAGCTGGTGTTCTCTGGCGCATCACAAAGGGTTCCGTTCCAACCCCAGAGTACCGGTGGGGGAACCGGTTCTACCGCAAAACATCGGGTAGGTATACCAGGCCTACCCTGGAGGGTCAGGTAGGAAGGGTGGGCGTAAATCGGCGCGCCCGTAGTGTCAGCAGGTGTACCCCGGCTCACCAGTAAGGGTTCCGGTACAATCCAGGAGTACCGGTGGGTATAGCAAAACTACCGCGGAGTACCGGTGGGTGTACCGGTACTACCCCAGATTGTCGGGTAGGGGGCCAGGCCTACCGCAGAGCATCAGGTAGGGATACCGGGCCTAGCCTGGAGGGTCAGGTAGGAATGTCTGGTCTACAGAGCACGCCCTAAAGGTCAGCAGGTGTACCCCAGCGAACCAGTAAGGGTTCAGGTACTACCCTGGAGTACCGGTGGGTGTACCGATACTACTGCAGAGAACCGGTGGGGGTACCGGTACTACCCCAGATTGTCGGGTAGGGGGCCAGGCCTACCGCAGAGCATCAGGTAGGGATACCAGGCCTAGCCTGGAGGGTCAGGTAGGAATGTCTGGTCTACAGAGCACGCCCTTAAGGTCAGCAGGTGTACCCCAGCGAACCAGTAAGGGTTCAGGTACTACCCTGGAGTACCGGTGGGTGTACCAATACTACTGCAGAGAACCGGTGGGGGTACTGGTACTACCCCAGCATATCGGGTAGGGGTGCCAAGCCAACAACGGAGCATCAGGTAGGGATACCGGGCCTAACACGGAGGGTCAGGTAGGAATGTCTGGTCTATACCGCGTGCCCGTAACGTCATCATGTGTACCCCAGCGAACCAGTAAGGGTGCTCGTACTACCTCGGAGTACCGGTGGGTGTACCGATACTACCGCAGAGTAACGGTGGGGGTACCGCTACTACGCCAGAACATCGGGTATGGGTGCCAAGCCTATATGCGGAGCATCAGGTAGTGATAGCGGGTCTAACCTGTGGGGTCCGGTAGGGAGGCCGGGTCTAATCCAGCGCGCACGAAGGGACAGCTGGTGTTCTCTGGCGCATCACAAAGGTTTCCGTTCCAACCCCAGAGTACCGGTAGGGGATCCGGTTCTACCTCGAAACATCGGGTAGGTATACCAGGCCTACCCCGGCGGGTCAGGTAGGAAGGGTGGGCGTAAAGCGGCGCGCTCGTAGTGTCAGCAGGTGTACCCCGGTGCACCAGTAGGGGTTCTGGTACAATCCAGGAGTACCGGTGGGTATAGCAAAAGTACCAAGGAGTACCTGTGGCTGTACCGGTACTACCCCACATTGTCGGGTAGGGGACCAGGCCTACCGAAGAGCATCAGGTAGGGATACCGGGCCTAGCCTGGAGGGTCAGGTAGGAATGTCTGGTCTACACAGCACGCCCGTAAGGTCAGCAGGTGTACCCCGGCACACCAGTAAGGGTTCAGGTACTACCCTGGAGTAACTGTGGGTGTACCAATACTACCGCAGAGTACCGGTGGGGGTACCGGTACTACCCCAGTATATCGGGTAGGGGTGCCAGGCCAACAAAGGAGCATCAGGTAGGGATACCGGGACTAACACGGAGGGTCATGTAGGAATGTCTGGTCTATACCGCGTGCCCGTAACGTCATCAGGTGTACCCCAGTGAACCAGTAAGGGTTCACGTACTACCCCGGAGTACCGGTGGGTGTACCGATACTACCGCAGAGTAACGGTGGGGGTACCGCTACTACCCCAGAACATCGGGTATGGGTGCCAAGCCTAATGCGGAGCATAAGGTAGGGATAGCGGGTCTAACCTCTGGGGTCCGGTATGGAGGCCGGGTCTAGTCCAGCGCGCACGATGGGACAGCTGGTGTTCTCTGGCGCATCACAAAGCTTTCCGTTCCAAAACCAGAGTACCGGTGGGGGAACCGGTTCTACCGCAAAACATCAGGTAGGTATACCAGGCCTACCCCGGAGGGTCAGGTAGGAAGGGTGGGCGTAAATCGGCGCACCCGTAGTGTCAGCAGGTGTACCCCGGCGCACCAGTAAGGGTTCAGGTACTACCCTGGAGTACCGGTGGGTGTACCAATACTTCCGCAGAGTACCGGTGGGGGTACCGGTACTACCCCAGCATATCGGGTAGGGGTGCCAGGCCAACAGCGGAGCATCAGGTAGGGATACCGGGACTAACACGGAGGGTGAGGAAGAATGTCTCTTCTATACCGCGTGGCGGAAACGTCATCAGGTGTACCCCAGTGAACCAGTAAGGGTTCACGTACTACCCCGGAGTACCGGTGGGTGTTCCGATACTACCGCAGAGTAACGGTGGGGGTACCTCTACTACCCCAGAACATCGGGTATGGGTGCCAAGCCTAATGCGGAGCATCAGGTAGGGATAGAGGGTGTAACCTGTGGGTTCCGTTAGGGAGGCCGGGTCTAGTCCAGCGCGCACGAAGGGACAGCTGGTGTTCTCTGGCGCATCACAAAGGGTTCCGTTCCAACCCCAGAGTACCGGTGGGGAACCGGTTCTACCTCGAAACATCGGGTAGGTATACCAGGCCTACCCCGGAGGGTCAGGTAGGAAGGGTGGGCGTAAAGCGGCGAGCCCATAGGGTCAGCAGGTGTACCCCGGCGCACCAGTAAGGGTTCTGGTACAATCCAGGAGTACCGGTGGGTATAGCAATATTACCACGGAGTACCTCTGTGTGTACCGATACAACCCCAGATTGTCGGGTAGGGGGCCAGGCCTACCGCAGAGCATCAGGTAGAGATACCGGGCCTAGCCTGGAGGGTCAGGTAGGAATGTCTGGTCTACAGAGCACGCCCATAAGGTCAGCAGGTGTACCCCAGAGAACCAGTAAGGGTTCAGGTACTACCCTGGAGTACCGGTGGGTGTACCAATACTACCGCAGAGTACCGGTGGGGGTAACGGTACTACCCCAGCATATCGGGTCGGGGGTGCCAGGCCAACAACGGAGCATCAGGTAGGGATACCGGGCCTAACACGGAGGGTCAGGTAGGAATGTCTGGTCTATACCGCGCGCGCGTAACGTCAGCAGATGTACCCCAGTGAACCAGTAAGGGTTCACGTACTACCCCGCAGTACCGGTGGGTGTACCGATACTACCGCAGAGTAACGGTGGGGGTACCGCTACTACCCCAGAACATCGGGTATGGGTGCCAAGCCTAATGCGGAGCATCAGGTAGGGATAGCGGGTCTAACCTGTGGGGTCCGGTAGCGAGGCCGGGTCTAGTCCAGCGCGCACGAAGGGACAGCTGGTGTTCTCTGGCGCATCACAAATAGTTCCGTTCCAAACCCAGAGTACCGGTGGGGGAACCGGTTCTACCTCGAAACATCGGGTAGGTATACCAGGCCTACCCCGGAGGGTCAGGTAGGAAGGGTGGGCGTAAAGCGGCGAGCCCATAGGGTCAGCAGGTGTAGCCCGGCGCACCAGTAAGGGTTCCGGTACAATCCAGGAGTACCGGTGGGTATAGCAAAACAACCGCGGAGTACCTCTGGGTGTACCGGTACTACCCTAGATTGTCGGGTAGGGGGCCAGGCCTACCGCAGAGCATCAGGTAGGGATACCGGGCCTAGCCTGGAGGGTCAGGTAGGAATGTCTGGTCTACAGAGCACGCCCGTACGGTCAGCAGGTGTACCCCAGCGAACCAGTAAGTGTTCAGGTACTGCCCTGGAGTACGGGTGGGTGTACCAATACTACCGCAGAGTACCGGTGGGGGTTGCGGTACTACCCCAGCATATCGGGTAGGGGTGCCAGGCCAACAACGGAACATCAGGTAGGAATACCGGGACTAACACGGAGGGTCAGGTAGGAATGTCTGGTCTACACCGCGCGCCAGTAACATCATCAGGTGTACCCCAGTGAACCAGTAAGGGTTCACGTACTACCCCGGAGTACCGGTGGGTGTACCGATACTACCGCAGAGTAATGGTGGGGGTACCGCTAGTACCCCAGAACATCGGGTATGGGTGCCAAGCCTAATGCAGAGCATCAGGTAGGGATAGCGGGTCTAACCTGTGGGGTCCGGTAGGGAGGCCGGGTCTAGTCCAGCGCGCACGAAGGGACAGCTGGTGTTCTCTGGCGCATCACAAAGGGTTCCGTTCCAACCCCAGAGTACCTGTGGGGGAACCGGTTCTACCTCGAAACATCGGGTAGGTATACCAGACCTACCCCGGCGGGTCAGGTAGGAAGGGTGGGTCCAAAGCAGTGTGCCCGTAGGGTCAGCAGGTGTACCCCGGCGCACCAGTAAGGGTTCCGGAGCAATCCAGGAGTACCGGTGGGTATAGCAAAAGTACCGCGGAGTACCTGTGGGTGTACCGGTACTACCCCAGATTGTCGGGTAGGGGGCCAGGCCTACCGCAGAGCATCAGGTAGGGATACCAGGCCTAGCCTGGAGGGTCAGGTAGGAATGTCTGGTCTACAGAGCACGCCCGTAAGGTCAGCAGGTGTACCCCAGCGAACCAGTAAGCGTTCAGGTACTACCCTGGAGTACCGGTGGGTGTACCAATACTACCGCAGAGTACCGGTGGGGGTACCGGTACTACCCAAGCATATCGGGTAGGGGTGCCAGGACAACAACGGAGCATCAGGTAGGGATACCGGGACTAACACGGAGGGTCAGGTAGGAATGTCTGGTCTATACCGCGTGCCCGTAACGTCATCAGGTGTACCCCAGTGAACCAGTAAGGGTTCACGTACTACCCCGGAGTACCGGTGGGTGTACCGATACTACCGCAGAGTAACGGTGGGGGTACCGCTACTACGCCAGAACATCGGGTATGGGTGCCAAGCCTAATGCGGAGCATCAGGTAGGGATATCGGGTCTAACCTGTGGGGTCCGGTAGGGAGGCCGGGTCTAGTCCAGCGCGCACGAAGGGACAGCTGGTGTTCTCTGGCGCATCACAAAGGGTTCCGTTCCAACCCCAGAGTACCTGTGGGGGAACCGGTTCTACCTCGAAACATCGGGTAGGTATACCAGACCTACCCCGGCGGGTCAGGTAGGAAGGGTGGGTCCAAAGCAGTGTGCCCGTAGGGTCAGCAGGTGTACCCCGGCGCACCAGTAAGGGTTCCGGTGCAATCCAGGAGTACCGGTGGGTATAGCAAAAGTACCGCGGAGTACCTGTGGGTGTACCGGTACTACCCCAGATTGTCCGGTAGGGGGCCAGGCCTACCGCAGAGGATCAGGTAGGGATACCGGGCCTAGCCTGGAGGGTCAGGTAGGAATGTCTGGTCTACAGAGCACGCCCGTAAGGTCAGCAGGTGTACCCCAGCGAACCAGTAAGGGTTCAGGTACTACCCTGGAGTACCGGTGGGTGTACCAGTACTACCGCAGAGTACCGGTGGGGGTACCGGTACTACCCCAGCATATCGGGTAGGGGTGCGAGGCCAACAACGGAGCATCAGGTAGGGATGCCGGGCCTAAAACAGAGGGTCAGGTAGGAATGTCTGGTCTACACCGCGCGCCAGTAACATCAGCAGGTGTACCCCAGTGAACCAGTAAGGGTTCACGTACTACCCCGGAGTACCGGAGGGTGTACCGATACTACCGCAGAGTAACGGTGGGGGTACCGCTACTACCCCAGAAGATCGGGTATGGGTGCCAAGCCTAATGCGGAGCATCAGGTACGGATACCGGGTCTAACCTGTGGGGTCCGGTAGGGAGGCCGGGTCTAGTCCAGCGCGCACGAAGGGACAGCTGGTGTTCTCTGGCGCATCACAAAGAGTTCCGTTCCAAACCCAGAGTACCGGTGGGGGAACCGGTTCTACCTCGAAACATCGGGTAGGTATACCAGGCCTACCCTGGAGGGTCAGGTAGGAAGGGTGAGTCCAAAGCAGTGTGCCCGTACGGTCAGCAGGTGTACCCCGGTGCACCAGTAAGGGTTCCGGTACAATCCAGGAGTACCGGTGGGTATAGCAAAAGTACCGCGGAGTACCTCTGGGTGTACCGGTACTACCCCAGATTCTCGGTTAGGGGGCCAGGCCTACCGCAGAGCATCAGGTAGGGATACCGGGCCTAGCCTGGAGGGTCAGGTAGGAATGTCTGGTCTACACAGCACGCCCGTAAGGTCAGCAGGTGTACTCCAGCGAACCAGTAAGGGTTCAGGTACTGCCCTGGAGTACCGGTGGGTGTACCAATACTACCGCAGAGTACCGGTGGGGGTACCGGTACTACCCCAGCATATCGGGTAGGGGTGCCAGGCCAACAACAGAGCATCAGGTAGGGATGCCGGGACTAACACAGAGGGTCAGGTAGGAATGTCTGGTCCACACCGCGCGGCATTAACGTCAGCAGGTGTACCCCAGTGAACCAGGAAGTGTTCACGTACTACCCCGGAGTACCGGTGGGTGTACCGATACTACCGCAGAGTAACAGTGGGGGTACCGCTACTACCCCAGAATATCGGGTATGGGTGCCAAGCCTAATGCGGAGCATCAGGTAGGGATACCGGGCCTAACCTGTGGGGTCCGGTAGGGAGGCCGGGTCTAGTCCAGCGCGCACGAAGGGACAGCTGGTGTTCTCTGGCGCATCACAAAGGGTTCCGTTCCAAACCCAGAGTACCGGTGGGGGAACCGGTTCTACCTCGAAACATCGGGTAGGTATACCAGGCCTACCCCGGAGGGTCAGGTAGGAAGGGTGGGCGTAAAGCGGCGAGCCCATAGGGTCAGCAGGTGTAACCCGGTGCACCAGTAAGGGTTCCGGTACAATCCAGGAGTACCGGTGGGTGTAGAAAATTACCGCGGAGTACCTCTGGGTGTACCGGTACTACCCCAGATTGTCGGGTAGGGGGCCAGGCCTACCGCAGAGGATCAGGTAGGGATACCGGGCCTAGCCTGGAGGGTCAGGTAGGAATGTCTGGTCTACACAGCACGCCCATAAGGTCAGCAGGTGTACCCCAGCGAACCAGTAAGTGTTCAGGTACTGCCCTGGAGTACCGGTGGGTGTACCAATACTACCGCAGAGTACCGGTGGGGGTTGCGGTACTACCCCAGCATGTCGGGTAGGGGTGCGAGGCCAACAACAGAGCATCAGGTAGGGATGCCGGGACTAACACAGAGGGTCAGGTAGGAATGTCTGGTCTATACCGCGTGCCCGTAACGTCATCAGGTGTACCCCAGTGAACCAGTAAGGGTTCACGTACTACCCCGGAGTACCGGTGGGTGTACCGATACTACCGCAGAGTAACGGTGGGGGTACCGCTACTACCCCAGAACATCGGGTATGGGTGCCAAGCCTAATGTGGAGCATCAGGTAGGGATATCGGGTCTAACATGTGGGGTCTGGTAGGGAGGCCGGGTCTAGTCCAGCGCGCACGAAGGGACAGCTGGTGTTCTCTGGCGCATCACAAAGGGTTCCGTTCCAAACCCAGAGTACCGGTGGGGGAACCGGTTCTACCTCGAAACATCGAGTAGGTATACCAGGCCTACCCCGGAGGGTCAGGTAGGAAGGGTGGGTCCAAAGCAGTGTGCCAGTAGGGTCAGCAGGTGTACCCCGGCGCACCAGTAAGGGTTCCGGTACAATCCAGGAGTACCGGTGGGTATAGCAAAAGTACCGCGGAGTACCTCTGGGTGTACCGGTACTACCCCAGATTGTCGGGTAGGGGGCCAGGCCTACCGCAGAGGATCAGGTAGGGATACCGGGCCTAGCCTGGAGGGTCAGGTAGGAATGTCTGGTCTACAGAGCACGCCCGTAAGGTCAGCAGGTGTACCCCAGCGAACCAGTAAGGGTTCAGGTACTACCCTGGAGTACCGGTGGGTGTACCAATACTACCGCAGAGTACCGGTGGGGGTACCGGTACTACCCCAGCATATCGGGTAGGGGTGCCAGGCCAACAACGGAGCATCAGGTAGGGATACCTGGTCAAACACGGAGGGTCAGGTAGGAATGTCTGGTCTATACCGCGTGCCCGTAACGTCATCAGGTGTACCCCAGTGAACCAGTAAGGGTTCGCGTACTACCCCGGAGTACCGCTGGGTGTACCGATACTACCGCAGAGTAACGGTGGGGGTACCGCTAGTACCCCAGAACATCGGGTATGGGTGCCAATCCTAATGCGGAGCATCAGGTAGGGATACCGGGTCTAACCTGTGGGGTCCGGTAGGGAGGCCGGGTCTAGTCCAGCGTGCACGAAGGGACAGCTGGTGTTCTCTGGCGCATCACAAAGGGTTCCGTTCCAACCCCAGAGTACCGGTGGGGGAACCGGTTCTACCGCAAAACATCGGGTAGGTATACCAGGCCTACCCTGGAGGGTCAGGTAGGAAGGGTGGGCGTAATACGGCGCGCCCGTAGTGTCAGCAGGTGTACCCCGGCTCACCAGTAAGGGTTCCGGTACAATCCAGGAGTACCGGTGGGTATAGCAAAACTACCGCGGAGTACCGGTGGGTGTACCGGTACTACCCCAGATTGTCGGGTAGGGGGCCAGGCCTACCGCAGAGCATCAGGTAGGGATACCGGGCCTAGCCTGGAGGGTCAGGTAGGAATGTCTGGTCTACAGAGCACGCCCTTAAGGTCAGCAGGTGTACCTCAGCGAACCAGTAAGGGTTCAGGTACTACCCTGGAGTACCGGTGGGTGTACCAATACTACTGCAGAGAACCGGTGGGGGTACCAGTACTACCCCAGCATATCGGGTAGGGGTGCCAAGCCAACAACGGAGCATCAGGTAGGGATACCGGGCCTAACACGGAGGGTCAGGTAGGAATGTCTGGTCTATACCGCGTGCCCGTAACTTCATCATGTGTACCCCAGCGAACCAGTAAGGGTGCTCGTACTACCTCGGAGTACCGGTGGGTGTACCGATACTACCGCAGAGTAACGGTGGGGGTACCGCTACTACCCCAGAACATCGGGTATGGGTGCCAAGCCTATATGCGGAGCATCAGGTAGTGATAGCGGGTCTAACCTGTGGGGTCCGGTAGGGAGGCCGGGTCTAATCCAGCGCGCACGAAGGGACAGCTGGTGTTCTCTGGCGCATCACAAAGGGTTCCGTTCCAACCCCAGAGTACCGGTAGGGGATCCGGTTCTACCTCGAAACATCGGGTAGGTATACCAGGCCTACCCCGGCGGGTCAGGTAGGAAGGGTGGGCGTAAAGCGGCGCGCTCGTAGTGTCAGCAGGTGTACCCCGGTGCACCAGTAAGGGTTCTGGTACAATCCAGGAGTACCGGTGGGTATAGCAAAACTACCGCGGAGTACTGGTGGGTGTACCGGTACTACCCCACATTGTCGGGTAGGGGACCAGGCCTACCGCAGAGCATCAGGTAGGGATACCGGGCCTAGCCTGGAGGGTCAGGTAGGAATGTCTGGTCTACACAGCACGCCCGTAAGGTCAGCAGGTGTACCCCGGCACACCAGTAAGGGTTCAGGTACTGCCCTGGAGTACCGGTGGGTGTACCAATACTACCGCAGAGTACCGGTGGGGGTACCGGTACTACCCCAGCATATCAGGTAGGGGTGCCAGGCCAACAACAGAGCATCAGGTAGGGATGCCGGGACTAACACAGAGGGTCAGGTAGGAATGTCTGGTCCACACCGCGCGGCATTAACGTCAGCAGGTGTACCCCAGTGAACCAGGAAGTGTTCACGTACTACCCCGGAGTACCGGTGGGTGTACCGATACTACCGCAGAGTAACAGTGGGGGTACCGCTACTACCCCAGAATATCGGGTATGGGTGCCAAGCCTAATGCGGAGCATCAGGTAGGGATACCGGGCCTAACCTGTGGGGTCCGGTAGGGAGGCCGGGTCTAGTCCAGCGCGCACGAAGGGACAGCTGGTGTTCTCTGGCGCATCACAAAGGGTTCCGTTCCAAACCCAGAGTACCGGTGGGGGAACCGGTTCTACCTCGAAACATCGGGTAGGTATACCAGGCCTACCCCGGAGGGTCAGGTAGGAAGGGTGGGCGTAAAGCGGCGAGCCCATAGGGTCAGCAGGTGTAACCCGGTGCACCAGTAAGGGTTCCGGTACAATCCAGGAGTACCGGTGGGTATAGAAAATTACCGCGGAGTACCTCTGGGTGTACCGGTACTACCCCAGATTGTCGGGTAGGGGGCCAGGCCTACCGCAGAGGATCAGGTAGGGATACCGGGCCTAGCCTGGAGGGTCAGGTAGGAATGTCTGGTCTACACAGCACGCCCATAAGGTCAGCAGGTGTACCCCAGCGAACCAGTAAGTGTTCAGGTACTGCCCTGGAGTACCGGTGGGTGTACCAATACTACCGCAGAGTACCGGTGGGGGTTGCGGTACTACCCCAGCATGTCGGGTAGGGGTGCGAGGCCAACAACAGAGCATCAGGTAGGGATGCCGGGACTAACACAGAGGGTCAGGTAGGAATGTCTGGTCTATACCGCGTGCCCGTAACGTCATCAGGTGTACCCCAGTGAACCAGTAAGGGTTCACGTACTACCCCGGAGTACCGGTGGGTGTACCGATACTACCGCAGAGTAACGGTGGGGGTACCGCTACTACCCCAGAACATCGGGTATGGGTGCCAAGCCTAATGTGGAGCATCAGGTAGGGATATCGGGTCTAACATGTGGGGTCTGGTAGGGAGGCCGGGTCTAGTCCAGCGCGCACGAAGGGACAGCTGGTGTTCTCTGGCGCATCACAAAGGGTTCCGTTCCAAACCCAGAGTACCGGTGGGGGAACCGGTTCTACCTCGAAACATCGAGTAGGTATACCAGGCCTACCCCGGAGGGTCAGGTAGGAAGGGTGGGTCCAAAGCAGTGTGCCCGTAGGGTCAGCAGGTGTACCCCGGCGCACCAGTAAGGGTTCCGGTACAATCCAGGAGTACCGGTGGGTATAGCAAAAGTACCGCGGAGTACCTCTGGGTGTACCGGTACTACCCCAGATTGTCGGGTAGGGGGCCAGGCCTACCGCAGAGGATCAGGTAGGGATACCGGGCCTAGCCTGGAGGGTCAGGTAGGAATGTCTGGTCTACAGAGCACGCCCGTAAGGTCAGCAGGTGTACCCCAGCGAACCAGTAAGGGTTCAGGTACTACCCTGGAGTACCGGTGGGTGTACCAATACTACCGCAGAGTACCGGTGGGGGTACCGGTACTACCCCAGCATATCGGGTAGGGGTGCCAGGCCAACAACGGAGCATCAGGTAGGGATACCTGGTCAAACACGGAGGGTCAGGTAGGAATGTCTGGTCTATACCGCGTGCCCGTAACGTCATCAGGTGTACCCCAGTGAACCAGTAAGGGTTCGCGTACTACCCCGGAGTACCGCTGGGTGTACCGATACTACCGCAGAGTAACGGTGGGGGTACCGCTACTACCCCAGAACATCGGGTATGGGTGCCAATCCTAATGCGGAGCATCAGGTAGGGATACCGGGTCTAACCTGTGGGGTCCGGTAGGGAGGCCGGGTCTAGTCCAGCGTGCACGAAGGGACAGCTGGTGTTCTCTGGCGCATCACAAAGGGTTCCGTTCCAACCCCAGAGTACCGGTGGGGGAACCGGTTCTACCGCAAAACATCGGGTAGGTATACCAGGCCTACCCTGGAGGGTCAGGTAGGAAGGGTGGGCGTAATACGGCGCGCCCGTAGTGTCAGCAGGTGTACCCCGGCTCACCAGTAAGGGTTCCGGTACAATCCAGGAGTACCGGTGGGTATAGCAAAACTACCGCGGAGTACCGGTGGGTGTACCGGTACTACCCCAGATTGTCGGGTAGGGGGCCAGGCCTACCGCAGAGCATCAGGTAGGGATACCGGGCCTAGCCTGGAGGGTCAGGTAGGAATGTCTGGTCTACAGAGCACGCCCTTAAGGTCAGCAGGTGTACCCCAGCGAACCAGTAAGGGTTCAGGTACTACCCTGGAGTACCGGTGGGTGTACCAATACTACTGCAGAGAACCGGTGGGGGTACCAGTACTACCCCAGCATATCGGGTAGGGGTGCCAAGCCAACAACGGAGCATCAGGTAGGGATACCGGGCCTAACACGGAGGGTCAGGTAGGAATGTCTGGTCTATACCGCGTGCCCGTAACTTCATCATGTGTACCCCAGCGAACCAGTAAGGGTGCTCGTACTACCCCGGAGTACCGGTGGGTGTACCGATACTACCGCAGAGTAACGGTGGGGGTACCGCTACTACCCCAGAACATCGGGTATGGGTGCCAAGCCTAATGCGGAGCATAAGGTAGGGATAGCGGGTCTAACCTCTGGGGTCCGGTATGGAGGCCGGGTCTAGTCCAGCGCGCACGATGGGACAGCTGGTGTTCTCTGGCGCATCACAAAGCTTTCCGTTCCAAACCCAGAGTACCGGTGGGGGAACCGGTTCTACCGCAAAACATCAGGTAGGTATACCAGGCCTACCCCGGAGGGTCAGGTAGGAAGGGTGGGCGTAAAGCGGCGAGCCCATAGGGTCAGCAGGTGTACCCCGGCGCACCAGTAACGGTTCCGGTACAATCCAGGAGTACCGGTGGGTATAGCAATATTACCACGGAGTACCTCTGTGTGTACCGATACAACCCCAGATTGTCGGGTAGGGGGCCAGGCCTACCGCAGAGCATCAGGTAGAGATACCGGGCCTAGCCTGGAGGGTCAGGTAGGAATGTCTGGTCTACAGAGCACGCCCATAAGGTCAGCAGGTGTACCCCAGCGAACCAGTAAGGGTTCAGGTACTACCCTGGAGTACCGGTGGGTGTACCAATACTACCGCAGAGTACCGGTGGGGGTAACGGTACTACCCCAGCATATCGGGTAGGGGGTGCCAGGCCAACAACGGAGCATCAGGTAGGGATACCGGGCCTAACACGGAGGGTCAGGTAGGAATGTCTGGTCTATACCGCGCGCGCGTAACGTCAGCAGATGTACCCCAGTGAACCAGTAAGGGTTCACGTACTACCCCGCAGTACCGGTGGGTGTACCGATACTACCGCAGAGTAACGGTGGGGGTACCGCTACTACCCCAGAACATCGGGTATGGGTGCCAAGCCTAATGTGGAGCATCAGGTAGGGATAGCGGGTCTAACCTGTGGGGTCCGGTAGCGAGGCCGGGTCTAGTCCAGCGCGCACGAAGGGACAGCTGGTGTTCTCTGGCGCATCACAAAGGGTTCCGTTCCAACCCCAGAGTACCGGTGGGGAACCGGTTCTACCTCGAAACATCGGGTAGGTATACCAGGCCTACCCCGGAGGGTCAGGTAGGAAGGGTGGGCGTAAAGCGGCGAGCCCATAGGGTCAGCAGGTGTACCCCGGCGCACCAGTAACGGTTCCGGTACAATCCAGGAGTACCGGTGGGTATAGCAATATTACCACTGAGTACCTCTGTGTGTACCGATACAACCCCAGATTGTCGGGTAGGGGGCCAGGCCTACCGCAGAGCATCAGGTAGAGATACCGGGCCTAGCCTGGAGGGTCAGGTAGGAATGTCTGGTCTACAGAGCACGCCCATAAGGTCAGCAGGTGTACCCCAGCGAACCAGTAAGGGTTCAGGTACTACCCTGGAGTACCGGTGGGTGTACCAATACTACCGCAGAGTACCGGTGGGGGTAACGGTACTACCCCAGCATATCGGGTAGGGGGTGCCAGGCCAACAACGGAGCATCAGGTAGGGATACCGGGCCTAACACGGAGGGTCAGGTAGGAATGTCTGGTCTATACCGCGCGCCAGTAACGTCATCAGGTGTACCCCAGTGAACCAGTAAGGGTTCACGTACTACCCCGCAGTACCGGTGGGTGTACCGATACTACCGCAGAGTAACGGTGGGGGTACCGCTACTACCCCAGAACATCGGGTATGGGTGCCAAGCCTAATGTGGAGCATCAGGTAGGGATAGCGGGTCTAACCTGTGGGGTCCGGTAGCGAGGCCGGGTCTAGTCCAGCGCGCACGAAGGGACAGCTGGTGTTCTCTGGCGCATCACAAAGGGTTCCGTTCCAAACCCAGAGTACCGGTGGGGGAACTGGTTCTACCTCGAAACATCGGGTAGGTATACCAGGCCTACCCCGGAGGGTCAGGTAGGAAGGGTGGGCGTAAAGCGGCGAGCCCATAGGGTCAGCAGGTGTAGCCCGGCGCACCAGTAAGTGTTCCGGTACATTCCAGGAGTACCGGTGGGTATAGCAAAAGTACCGCGGAGTACCGGTGGGTGTACCGGTACTACCCCAGATTGTCGGGTAGGGGGCCAGGCCTACCGCAGAGCATCAGGTAGGGATACCGGGCCTAGCCTGGAGGGTCAGGTAGGAATGTCTGGTCTACAGAGCACGCCCGTAAGGTCAGCAGGTGTACCCCAGCGAACCAGTAAGGGTTCAGGTACTACCCTGGAGTACCGGTGGGTGTACCAATACTACCGCAGAGTACCGGTGGGGGTACCGGTACTACCCCAGCATATCGGGTAGGGGTGCCAGGCCAACAACGGAGCATCAGGTAGGGATACCGGGACTAACACGGAGGGTCAGGTAGGAATGTCTGGTCTACACCGCGCGCCAGTAACGTCATCAGGTGTACCCCAGTGAACCAGTAAGGGTTCACGTACTACCCCGGAGTACCGGTGGGTGTACCGATACTACCGCAAAGTAACGGTGGGGGTACCGCTACTACCCCAGAACATCGGGTATGGGTGCCAAGCCTAATGCGGAGCATCAGGTAGGGATACAGAGTCTAACCTGTGGGTTCCATTAGGCAGGCCGGGTCTAGTCCAGCGCGCACGAAGGGACAGCTGGTGTTCTCTGGCGCATCACAAAGGGTTCCGTTCCAACCCCAGAGTACCGGTGGGGGAACCGGTTCCACCTCGAAACATCGGGTAGGTATACCAGGCCTACCCCGGAGGGTCAGGTAGGAAGCGTGGGCGTAAAGCGGCGAGCCCATAGGGTCAGCAGGTGTACCCCGGCGCACTAGTAAGGGTTCCGGTACAATCCAGGAGTACCGGTGGGTATATCAAAACTACTGCGGAGTACCGTTGGGTGTACCTGTACTACCCCAGATTGTCGGGTGGGGGGCCAGGCCTACCGCAGAGCATCAGGTAGGGATACCGGGCCTAGCCTGGAGGGTCAGGTAGGAATGTCTGGTCTACAGAGCACGCCCGTAAGGTCAGCAGGTGTACCCCAGCGAACCAGTAAGGGTTCAGGTACTACCCTGGAGTACCGGTGGGTGTACCAATACTACCGCAGAGTACCGGTGGGGGTACCTGTACTACCCCATCATATCGGGTAGGGGTGCCAGGCCAACAACGGAGCATCAGGTAGGGATACCGGGCCTAAAACGGAGGGTCAGGTAGGAATGTCTGGTCTACACCGCGCGCCAGTAACGTCATCAGGTGTACCCCAGTGAACCAGTAAGGGTTCACGTACTACCCCGGAGTACCGGTGGGTGTACCGATACTACCGCAGAGTAACGGTGGGGGTACCGCTACTACCCCAGAACATCGGGTATGGGTGCCAAGCCTAATGCGGAGCATCAGGTAGGGATACCGGGTCTAACCTGTGGGGTCCGGTAGGGAGGCCGGGTCTAGTCCAGCGTGCACGAAGGGACAGCTTGTGTTCTCTGGCGCATCACAAAGAGTTCCGTTCCAAACCCAGAGTACCGGTGGGGGAACCGGTTCTACCTCGAAACATCGGGTAGGTATACCAGGCCTACCCCGGAGGGTCAGGTAGGAAGGGTGGGCGTAAAGCGGCGAGCCCATAGGGTCAGCAGGTGTAGCCCGGCGCACCAGTAAGTGTTCCGGTACAATCCAGGAGTACCGGTGGGTATAGCAAAACAACCGCGGAGTACCTCTGGGTGTACCGGTACTACCCCAGATTGTCGGGTAGGGGGCCAGGCCTACCGAAGAGCATCAGGTAGGGATACCGGGCCTAGCCTGGAGGGTCAGGTAGGAATGTCTGGTCTACAGAGCACGCCCGTAAGGTCAGCAGGTGTACCCCAGCGAACCAGTAAGTGTTCAGGTACTGCCCTGGAGTACGGGTGGGTGTACCAATACTACCGCAGAGTACCGGTGGGGGTAGCGGTACTACCCCAGCATATCGGAAAGGGGTGCCAGGCCAACAACGGAGCATCAGGTAGGGATACCGGGCCTAAAACGGAGGGTCAGTTAGGAATGTATGGTCTATACCGCGTGCCCGTAACGTCAGCAGGTGTACCCCAGTGAACCAGTAAGGGTTCACGTACTACCCCGGAGTACCGGTGGGTGTACCGATACTACCGCAGAGTAACGGTGGGGGTACCGCTACTACCCCAGAACATCGGGTATGGGTGCCAAGCCTAATGCGGAGCATCAGGTAGGGATACCG
The DNA here is from genome assembly GCF_929443795.1 of Astur gentilis. NCBI lineage: Eukaryota > Metazoa > Chordata > Aves > Accipitriformes > Accipitridae > Astur > Astur gentilis. Next base: position 23,165 of record NW_026061015.1, read on the forward strand.
GGTGTAACCTGTGGGGTCCGGTAGGGAGGCCGCGTCTAGTCCAGCGCGCACGAAGGGACAGCTGGTGTTCTCTGGCGCATCACAAAGGGTTCCGTTCCAACCCCAGAGTACCGGTGGGGGAACCGGTTCTACCTCGAAACATTTGGTAGGTATACCAGGCCTACCCCGGAGGGTCAGGTAGGAAGGGTGGGCGTAAAGCGGCGAGCCCATAGGGTCAGCGGTTGTACACCGGCGCACCAGTAAGGGTTCCGGTACAATCCAGGAGTACCAGTGGGTATAGCAATATTACCACGGAGTACCTCTGTGTGTACCGATACAACCCCAAATTGTCGGGTAGGGGGCCAGGCCTACCGCAGAGCATCAGGTAGGGATACCGGGCCTAGCCTGGAGGGTCAGGTAGGAATGTCTGGTCTACAGAGCATGCCCGTAAGGTCAGCAGGTGTACCCCAGCGAACCAGTAAGGGTTCAGGTACTGCCCTGGAGTACCGGTGGGTGTACCAATACTACCGCAGAGTACCGGTGGGGGTTGCGGTACTACCCCAGCATATCGGGTATGGGTGCCAGGCCAACAACGGAGCATCAGGTAGGGATGCCGGGCCTAAAACGGAGGGTCAGGTAGGAATGTCTGGTCTATACCGCGCGCCAGTAACGTCATCAGGTGTACCCCAGTGAACCAGTAAGGGTTCACGTACTACCCCGGAATACCGGTGGGTGTACCGATACTACCGCAGAGTAACGGTGGGGGTACCGCTACTACCCCAGAACATCAGGTATGGGTGCCAAGCCTAATGCGGAGCATCAGGTAGGGATACAGGGTCTAACCTGTGGGGTCCGTTAGGGAGGCCGGGTCTAGTCCAGCACGCACGAAGGGACAGCTGGTGTTCTCTGGCGCATCACAAAGGGTTCCGTTCCAAACCCAGAGTACCGGTGGGGGAACCGGTTCTACCTCGAAACATTGGGTAGGTATACCAGGCCTACCCCGGAGGGTCAGGTAGGAAGGGTGGGCGTAAAGCGGCGAGCCCATAGGGTCAGCAGTTGTACCCCTGCGCACCAGTAAGGGTTCCGGTACAATCCAGGAGTACCGGTGGGTATAGCAATATTACCACGGAGTACCTCTGGGTGTACCGGTACTACCCCAGATTGTCGTGTAGGGGGCCAGGCCTACCGCGGAGCATCAGGTAGGGATACCGGGCCTAGCCTGGAGGGTCAGGTAGGAATGTCTGGTCTACAGAGCACGCCCGTAAGGTCAGCAGGTGTACCCCAGCGAACCAGTAAGCGTTCAGGTACTGCCCTGGAGTACGGGTGGGTGTACCAATACTACCGCAGAGTACCGGTGGGGGTTGCGGTACTACCCCAGCATATCGGGTAGGGGTGCCAGGCCAACAACGGAACATCAGGTAGGAATACCGGGACTAACACGGAGGGTCAGGTAGGAATATCTGGTCTACACCGCGCGCCAGTAACGTCATCAGGTGTACCCCAGTGAACCAGTAAGGGTTCACGTACTACCCCGGAGTACCGGTGGGTGTACCGATACTACGGCAGAGTAACGGTGGGGGTACCGCTAGTACCCCAGAACATCGGGTATGGGTGCCAAGCCTAATGCAGAGCATCAGGTAGGGATAGCGGGTCTAACCTGTGGGGTCCGGTAGGGAGGCCGGGTCTAGTCCAGCGCGCACGAAGGGACAGCTGGTGTTCTCTGGCGCATCACAAAGGGTTCCGTTCCAACCCCAGAGTACCTGTGGGGGAACCGGTTCTACCTCGAAACATCGGGTAGGTACACCAGACCTACCCCGGCGGGTCAGGTAGGAAGGGTGGGTCCAAAGCAGTGTGCCCGTAGGGTCAGCAGGTGTACCCCGGCGCACCAGTAAGGGTTCCGGTACAATCCAGGAGTACCGGTGGGTATAGCAAAAGTACCAAGGAGTACCTCTGGGTGTACCGGTACTACCCCAGATTGTAGGGTAGGGGGCCAGGCCTACCGCAGAGGATCAGGTAGGGATACCGGGCCTAGCCTGGAGGGTCAGGTAGGAATGTCTGGTCTACAGAGCACGCCCGTACGGTCAGCAGGTGTACCCCAGCGAACCAGTAAGTGTTCAGGTACTGCCATGGAGTACGGGTGGGTGTACCAATACTACCGCAGAGTACCGGTGGGGGTTGCGGTACTACCCCAGCATATCGGGTAGGGATGCCAGGCCAACAACGGAACATCAGGTAGGAATACCGGGACTAACACGGAGGGTCAGGTAGGAATGTCTGGTCTACACCGCGCGCCAGTAACGTCATCAGGTGTACCCCAGTGAACCAGTAAGGGTTCACGTACTACCCCGGAGTACCGGTGGGTGTACCGATACTACGGCATAGTAATGGTGGCGGTACCGCTAGTACCCCAGAACATCGGGTATGGGTGCCAAGCCTAATGCAGAGCATCAGGTAGGGATAGCGGGTCTAACCTGTGGGGTCCGGTAGGGAGGCCGGGTCTAGTCCAGCGCGCACGAAGGGACAGCTGGTGTTCTCTGGCGCATCACAAAGGGTTCCGTTCCAACCCCAGAGTACCTGTGGGGGAACCGGTTCTACCTCGAAACATCGGGTAGGTATACCAGACCTACCCCGGCGGGTCAGGTAGGAAGGGTGGGTCCAAAGCAGTGTGCCCGTAGGGTCAGCAGGTGTACCCCGGCGCACCAGTAAGGGTTCCGGTGCAATCCAGGAGTACCGGTGGGTATAGCAAAAGTACCGCGGAGTACCTGTGGGTGTACCGGTACTACCCCAGATTGTCGGGTAGGGGGCCAGGCCTACCGCAGAGGATCAGGTAGGGATACCGGGCCTAGCCTGGAGGGTCAGGTAGGAATGTCTGGTCTACAGAGCACGCCCGTAAGGTCAGCAGGTGTACCCCAGCGAACCAGTAAGGGTTCTGGTACTACCCTGGAGTACCGGTGGGTGTACCAATACTACCGCAGAGTACCGGTGGGGGTTGCGGTACTACCCCAGCATATCGGGTAGGGGTGCCAGGCCAACAACGGAGCATCAGGTAGGGATGCCGGGCCTAAAACGGAGGGTCAGGTAGGAATGTCTGGTCTATACCGCGCGCCAGTAACGTCATCAGGTGTACCCCAGTGAACCAGTAAGGGTTCACGTACTACCCCGGAGTACCGGTGGGTGTACCGATACTACCGCAGAGTAACGGTGGGGGTACCGCTACTACCCCAGAACATCAGGTATGGCTGCCAAGCCTAATGCGGAGCATCAGGTAGGGATACAGGGTCTAACCTGTGGGGTCCGTTAGGGAGGCCGGGTCTAGTCCAGCACGCACGAAGGGACAGCTGGTGTTCTCTGGCGCATCACAAAGGGTTCCGTTCCAAACCCAGAGTACCGGTGGGGGAACCGGTTCTACCTCGAAACATCGGGTAGGTATACCAGGCCTACCCCGGAGGGTCAGGTAGGAAGGGTGGGCGTAAAGCGGCGAGCCCATAGGGTCAGCAGTTGTACCCCTGCGCACCAGTAAGGGTTCCGGTACAATCCAGGAGTACCGGTGGGTATAGCAATATTACCACGGAGTACCTCTGGGTGTACTGGTACTACCCCAGATTGTCGGGTAGGGGGCCAGGCCTACCGCAGAGCATCAAGTAGGGATACCGGGCCTAGCCTGGAGGGTCAGGTAGGAATGTCTGGTCTACAGAGCACGCCCGTAAGGTCAGCAGGTGTACCGCAGCGAACCAGTAAGGGTTCAGGTACTACCCTGGAGTACCGGTGGGTGTACCAATACTACCGCAGAGTACCGTTGGGGGTAACGGTACTACCCCAGCATATCGGGTAGGGGTGCCAGGCCAACAACAGAGCATCAGGTAGGGATACCGGGACTAACACGGAGGGTCAGGTAGGAATGTCTGGTCTATACCGCATGCCCGTATCGTCATCAGGTGTACCCCAGTGAACCAGTTAGGGTTCACGTACTACCCCGGAGTACCGGTGGGTGTACTGATACTACCGCAGAGTAACGGTGGGGGTACCGCTACTACCCCAGAACATCGGGTATGGGTGCCAAGCCTAATGTGGAGCATCAGGTAGGGATATCGGGTCTAACATGTGGGGTCTGGTAGGGACGCCGGGTCTAGTCCAGCTCGCACGAAGGGACAGCTGGTGTTCTCTGGCGCATCACAAAGGGTTCCGTTCCAAACCCAGAGTACCGGTGGGGGAACCGGTTCTACCTCGAAACATCGGGTAGGTATACCAGGCATACCCCGGAGGGTCAGGTAGGAAGGGTGGGTCCAAAGCAGTGTGCCCGTAGGGTCAGCAGGTGTACCCCGGCGCACCAGTAAGGGTTCCGGTACAATCCAGGAGTACCGGTGGGTATAGCAAAAGTACTAAGGAGTACCTCTGGGTGTACCGGTACTACCCCAGATTGTAGGGTAGGGGGCCAGGCCTACCGCAGAGGATCAGGTAGGGATACCGGGCCTAGCCTGGAGGGTCAGGTAGGAATGTCTGGTCTACAGAGCACGCCCGTAAGGTCAGCAGGTGTACCCCAGCGAACCAGTAAGTGTTCAGGTACTACCCTGGAGTACCGGTGGGTGTACCAATACTACCGCAGAGTACCGGTGGGGGTACCGGTACTACCCCAGCATATCGGGTAGGGGTGCCAGGCCAACAACGGAGCATCAGGTAGGGATACCGGGACTAACACGGAGGGTCAGGTAGGAATGTCTGGTCTATACCGCGTGCCCGTAACGTCATCAGGTGTACCCCAGTGAACCAGTTAGGGTTCACGTACTACCCCGGAGTACCGGTGGGTGTACCGATACTACCGCAGAGTAACGGTGGGGGTACCGCTACTACCCCAGAACATCGGGTATGGGTGCCAAGCCTAATGTGGAGCATCAGGTAGGGATATCGGGTCTAACATGTGGGGTCTGGTAGGGACGCCGGGTCTAGTCCAGCGCGCACGAAGGGACAGCTGGTGTTCTCTGGCGCATCACAAAGGGTTCCGTTCCAAACCCAGAGTACCGGTGGGGGAACCGGTTCTACCTCGAAACATCGGGTAGGTATACCAGGCATACCCCGGAGGGTCAGGTAGGAAGGGTGGGTCCAAAGCAGTGTGCCCGTAGGGTCAGCAGGTGTACCCCGGCGCACCAGTAAGGGTTCCGGTACAATCCAGGAGTACCGGTGGGTATAGCAAAAGTACTAAGGAGTACCTCTGGGTGTACCGGTACTACCCCAGATTGTAGGGTAGGGGGCCAGGCCTACCGCAGAGGATCAGGTAGGGATACCGGGCCTAGCCTGGAGGGTCAGGTAGGAATGTCTGGTCTACAGAGCACGCCCGTAAGGTCAGCAGGTGTACCCCAGCGAACCAGTAAGCGTTCAGGTACTGCCCTGGAGTACGGGTGGGTGTACCAATACTACCGCAGAGTACCGGTGGGGGTTGCGGTACTACCCCAGCATATCGGGTAGGGGTGCCAGGCCAACAACGGAACATCAGGTAGGAATACCGGGACTAACACGGAGGGTCAGGTAGGAATATCTGGTCTACACCACGCGCCAGTAACGTCATCAGGTGTACCCCAGTGAACCAGTAAGGGTTCACGTACTACCCCGGAGTACCGGTGGGTGTACCGATACTACGGCAGAGTAACGGTGGGGGTACCGCTAGTACCCCAGAACATCGGGTATGGGTGCCAAGCCTAATGCAGAGCATCAGGTAGGGATAGCGGGTCTAACCTGTGGGGTCCGGTAGGGAGGCCGGGTCTAGTCCAGCGCGCACGAAGGGACAGCTGGTGTTCTCTGGCGCATCACAAAGGGTTCCGTTCCAACCCCAGAGTACCTGTGGGGGAACCGGTTCTACCTCGAAACATCGGGTAGGTACACCAGACCTACCCCGGCGGGTCAGGTAGGAAGGGTGGGTCCAAAGCAGTGTGCCCGTAGGGTCAGCAGGTGTACCCCGGCGCACCAGTAAGGGTTCCGGTACAATCCAGGAGTACCGGTGGGTATAGCAAAAGTACCAAGGAGTACCTCTGGGTGTACCGGTACTACCCCAGATTGTAGGGTAGGGGGCCAGGCCTACCGCAGAGGATCAGGTAGGGATACCGGGCCTAGCCTGGAGGGTCAGGTAGGAATGTCTGGTCTACAGAGCACGCCCGTACGGTCAGCAGGTGTACCCCAGCGAACCAGTAAGTGTTCAGGTACTGCCATGGAGTACGGGTGGGTGTACCAATACTACCGCAGAGTACCGGTGGGGGTTGCGGTACTACCCCAGCATATCGGGTAGGGGTGCCAGGCCAACAACGGAGCATCAGGTAGGGATGCCGGGCCTAAAACAGAGGGTCAGGTAGGAATGTCTGGTCTACACCGCGCGCCAGTAACGTCAGCAGGTGTACCCCAGTGAACCAGTAAGGGTTCACGTACTACCCCGGAGTACCGGTGGGTGTACCGATACTACCGCAGAGTAACGGTGGGGGTACCGCTACTACCCCAGAAGATCGGGTATGGGTGCCAAGCCTAATGCGGAGCATCAGGTAGGGAAACCGGGCCTAACCTGTGGGGTCCGGTAGGGAGGCCGGGTCTAGTCCAGCGCGCACGAAGGGACAGCTGGTGTTCTCTGGCGCATCACAAAGGGTTCCGTTCCAAACCCAGAGTACCGGTGGGGGAAGCGGTTCTACCTCGAAACATCGGGTAGGTATACCAGGCCTACCCCGGAGGGTCAGGTAGGAAGGGTGGGCGTAAAGCGGCGAGCCCATAGGGTCAGCAGGTGTAACCCGGTACACCAGTAAGGGTTCCGGTACAATCCAGGAGTACCGGTGGGTATAGCAAAACTACCGCGGACTACCTGTGGGTGTACCGGTACTACCCCAGATTGTCGGGTAGGGGGCCAGGCCTACCGCAGAGCATCAGGTAGGGATACCAGGCCTAGCCTGGAGGGTCAGGTAGGAATGTCTGGTCTACAGAGCACGCCCGTATGGTCAGCAGGTGTACCCCAGCGAACCAGTAAGCGTTCAGGTACTACCCTGGAGTACCGGTGGGTGTACCAATACTACCGCAGAGTACCGGTGGGGGTACCGGTACTACCCAAGCATATCGGGTAGGGGTGCCAGGACAACAACGGAGCATCAGGTAGGGATACCCGGACTAACACGGAGGGTCAGGTAGGAATGTCTGGTCTATACCGCGTGCCCGTAACGTCATCAGGTGTACCCCAGTGAACCAGTAAGGGTTCACGTACTACCCCGGAGTACCGGTGGGTGTACCGATACTACCGCAGAGTAACGGTGGGGGTACCGCTACTACGCCAGAACATCGGGTATGGGTGCCAAGCCTAATGCGGAGCATCAGGTAGGGATATCGGGTCGAACCTGTGGGGTCCGGTAGGGAGGCCGGGTCTAGTCCAGCGCGCACGAAGGGACAGCTGGTGTTCTCTGGCGCATCACAAAGGGTTCCGTTCCAACCCCAGAGTACCTGTGGGGGAACCGGTTCTACCTCGAAACATCGGGTAGGTATACCAGACCTACCCCGGCGGGTCAGGTAGGAAGGGTGGGTCCAAAGCAGTGTGCCCGTAGGGTCAGCAGGTGTACCCCGGCGCACCAGTAAGGGTTCCGGTGCAATCCAGGAGTACCGGTGGGTATAGCAAAAGTACCGCGGAGTACCTGTGGGTGTACCGGTACTACCCCAGATTGTCGGGTAGGGGGCCAGGCCTACCGCAGAGGATCAGGTAGGGATACCGGGCCTAGCCTGGAGGGTCAGGTAGGAATGTCTGGTCTACAGAGCACGCCCGTAAGGTCAACAGGTGTACCCCAGCGAACCAGTAAGGGTTCAGGTACTACCCTGGAGTACCGGTGGGTGTACCAGTACTACCGCAGAGTACCGGTGGGGGTACCGGTACTACCCCAGCATATCGGGTAGGGGTGCCAGGCCAACAACGGAGCATCAGGTAGGGATGCCGGGCCTAAAACAGAGGGTCAGGTAGGAATGTCTGGTCTACACCGCGCGCCAATAACATCAGCAGGTGTACCCCAGTGAACCAGTAAGGGTTCACGTACTACCCCGGAGTACCGGTGGGTGTACCGATACTACCGCAGAGTAACAGTGGGGGTACCGCTACTACCCCAGAATATCGGGTATGGGTGCCAAGCCTAATGCGGAGCATCAGGTAGGGATACCGGGCCTAACCTGTGGCGTCCGGTAGGGAGGCCGGGTCTAGTCCAGCGCGCACGAAGGGACAGCTGGTGTTCTCTGGCGCATCACAAAGGGTTCCGTTCCAAACCCAGAGTACCGGTGGGGGAACCGGTTCTACCTCGAAACATCGGGTAGGTATACCAGGCCTACCCCGGAGGGTCAGGTAGGAAGGGTGGGCGTAAAGCGGCGAGCCCATAGGGTCAGCAGGTGTAACCCGGTGCACCAGTAAGGGTTCCGGTACAATCCAGGAGTACCGGTGGGTATAGAAAATTACCGCGGAGTACCTCTGGGTGTACCGGTACTACCCCAGATTGTCGGGTAGGGGGCCAGGCCTACCGCAGAGGATCAGGTAGGGATACCGGGCCTAGCCTGGAGGGTCAGGTAGGAATGTCTGGTCTACACAGCACGCCCGTAAGGTCAGCAGGTGTACCCCAGCGAACCAGTAAGTGTTCAGGTACTGCCCTGGAGTACCGGTGGGTGTACCAATACTACCGCAGAGTACCGGTGGGGGTTGCGGTACTACCCCAGCATGTCGGGTAGGGGTGCGAGGCCAACAACAGAGCATCAGGTAGGGATGCCGGGACTAACACAGAGGGTCAGGTAGGAATGTCTGGTCTATACCGCGTGCCCGTAACTTCATCAGGTGTACCCCAGTGAACCAGTAAGGGTTCACGTACTACCCCGGAGTACCGGTGGGTGTACCGATACTACCGCAGAGTAACGGTGGGGGTACCGCTACTACCCCAGAACATCGGGTATGGGTGCCAAGCCTAATGTGGAGCATCAGGTAGGGATATCGGGTCTAACATGTGGGGTCTGGTAGGGAGGCCGGGTCTAGTCCAGCGCGCACGAAGGGACAGCTGGTGTTCTCTGGCGCATCACAAAGGGTTCCGTTCCAAACCCAGAGTACCGGTGGGGGAACCGGTTCTACCTCGAAACATCGAGTAGGTATACCAGGCCTACCCCGGAGGGTCAGGTAGGAAGGGTGGGTCCAAAGCAGTGTGCCCGTAGGGTCAGCAGGTGTACCCCGGCGCACCAGTAAGGGTTCCGGTACAATCCAGGAGTACCGGTGGGTATAGCAAAAGTACAGCGGAGTACCTCTGGGTGTACCGGTACTACCCCAGATTGTCGGGTAGGGGGCCAGGCCTACCGCAGAGGATCAGGTAGGGATACCGGGCCTAGCCTGGAGGGTCAGGTAGGAATGTCTGGTCTACAGAGCACGCCCGTAAGGTCAGCAGGTGTACCCCAGCGAACCAGTAAGTGTTCAGGTACTACCCTGGAGTACCGGTGGGTGTACCAATACTACCGCAGAGTACCGGTGGGGGTTGCGGTACTACCCCAGCATATCGGGTAGGGGTGCCAGGCCAACAACGGAGCATCAGGTAGGGATACCTGGTCAAACACGGAGGGTCAGGTAGGAATGTCTGGTTATACCGCGTGCCCGTAACGTCATCAGGTGTACCCCAGTGAACCAGTAAGGGTTCGCGTACTACCCCGGAGTACCGCTGGGTGTACCGATACTACCGCAGAGTAACGGTGGGGGTACCGCTACTACCCCAGAACATCGGGTATGGGTGCCAAGCCTAATGCGGAGCATCAGGTAGGGATACCGGGTCTAACCTGTGGGGTCCGGTAGGGAGGCCGGGTCTAGTCTAGCACGCACGATGGGACAGCTGGTGTTCTCTGGCGCATCACAAAGGGTTCCGTTCCAACCCCAGAGTACCGGTGGGGGAACCGGTTCTACCGCAAAACATCGGGTAGGTATACCAGGCCTACCCTGGAGGGTCAGGTAGGAAGGGTGGGCGTAAATCGGCGCGCCCGTAGTGTCAGCAGGTGTACCCCGGCTCACCAGTAAGGGTTCCGGTACAATCCAGGAGTACCGGTGGGTATAGCAAAACTACCGCGGAGTACCGGTGGGTGTACCGGTACTACCCCAGATTGTCGGGTAGGGGGCCAGGCCTACCGCAGAGCATCAGGTAGGGATACCGGGCCTAGCCTGGAGGGTCAGGTAGGAATGTCTGGTCTACAGAGCACGCCCTTAAGGTCAGCAGGTGTACCCCAGCGAACCAGTAAGGGTTCAGGTACTACCCTGGAGTACCGGTGGGTGTACCAATACTACTGCAGAGTACCGGTGGGGGTACCGGTACTACCCCAGATTGTCGGGTAGGGGGCCAGGCCTACCGCAGAGCATCAGGTAGGGATACCAGGCCTAGCCTGGAGGGTCAGGTAGGAATGTCTGGTCTACAGAGCACGCCCTTAAGGTCAGCAGGTGTACCCCAGCGAACCAGTAAGGGTTCAGGTACTACCCCGGAGTACCGGTGGGTGTACCAATACTACTGCAGAGAACCGGTGGGGGTACCGGTACTACCCCAGCATATCGGGTAGGGGTGCCAAGCCAACAACGGAGCATCAGGTAGGGATACCGGGCCTAACACGGAGGGTCAGGTAGGAATGTCTGGTCTATACCGCGTGCCCGTAACGTCATCATGTGTACCCCAGCGAACCAGTAAGGGTGCTCGTACTACCTCGGAGTACCGGTGGGTGTACCGATACTACCGCAGAGTAACGGTGGGGGTACCGCTACTACGCCAGAACATCGGGTATGGGTGCCAAGCCTATATGCGGAGCATCAGGTAGTGATAGCGGGTCTAACCTGTGGGGTCCGGTAGGGAGGCCGGGTCTAATCCAGCGCGCACGAAGGGACAGCTGGTGTTCTCTGGCGCATCACAAAGGTTTCCGTTCCAACCCCAGAGTACCGGTAGGGGATCCGGTTCTACCTCGAAACATCGGGTAGGTATACCAGGCCTACCCCGGCGGGTCAGGTAGGAAGGGTGGGCGTAAAGCGGCGCGCTCGTAGTGTCAGCAGGTGTACCCCGGTGCACCAGTAGGGGTTCTGGTACAATCCAGGAGTACCGGTGGGTATAGCAAAAGTACCAAGGAGTACCTGTGGCTGTACCGGTACTACCCCACATTGTCGGGTAGGGGACCAGGCCTACCGAAGAGCATCAGGTAGGGATACCGGGCCTAGCCTGGAGGGTCAGGTAGGAATGTCTGGTCTACACAGCACGCCCGTAAGGTCAGCAGGTGTACCCCAGCGAACCATTAAGGGTTCAGGTACTACCCTGGAATACCAGTGGGTGTACCAATACTACCGCAGAGTACCGGTGGGGGTACCGGTACTACCCCAGTATATCGGGTAGGGGTGCCAGGCCAACAAAGGAGCATCAGGTAGGGATACCGGGACTAACACGGAGGGTCATGTAGGAATGTCTGGTCTATACCGCGTGCCCGTAACGTCATCAGGTGTACCCCAGTGAACCAGTAAGGGTTCACGTACTACCCCGGAGTACCGGTGGGTGTACCGATACTACCGCAGAGTAACGGTGGGGGTACCGCTACTACCCCAGAACATCGGGTATGGGTGCCAAGCCTAATGCGGAGCATAAGGTAGGGATAGCGGGTCTAACCTCTGGGGTCCGGTATGGAGGCCGGGTCTAGTCCAGCGCGCACGATGGGACAGCTGGTGTTCTCTGGCGCATCACAAAGCTTTCCGTTCCAAAACCAGAGTACCGGTGGGGGAACCGGTTCTACCGCAAAACATCAGGTAGGTATACCAGGCCTACCCCGGAGGGTCAGGTAGGAAGGGTGGGCGTAAATCGGCGCACCCGTAGTGTCAGCAGGTGTACCCCGGCGCACCAGTAAGGGTTCAGGTACTACCCTGGAGTACCGGTGGGTGTACCAATACTACCGCAGAGTACCGGTGGGGGTACCGGTACTACCCCAGCATATCGGGTAGGGGTGCCAGGCCAACAGCGGAGCATCAGGTAGGGATACCGGGACTAACACGGAGGGTGAGGAAGAATGTCTCTTCTATACCGCGTGGCGGAAACGTCATCAGGTGTACCCCAGTGAACCAGTAAGGGTTCACGTACTACCCCGGAGTACCGGTGGGTGTTCCGATACTACCGCAGAGTAACGGTGGGGGTACCTCTACTACCCCAGAACATCGGGTATGGGTGCCAAGCCTAATGCGGAGCATCAGGTAGGGATAGAGGGTGTAACCTGTGGGTTCCGTTAGGGAGGCCGGGTCTAGTCCAGCGCGCACGAAGGGACAGCTGGTGTTCTCTGGCGCATCACAAAGGGTTCCGTTCCAACCCCAGAGTACCGGTGGGGAACCGGTTCTACCTCGAAACATCGGGTAGGTATACCAGGCCTACCCCGGAGGGTCAGGTAGGAAGGGTGGGCGTAAAGCGGCGAGCCCATAGGGTCAGCAGGTGTACCCCGGCGCACCAGTAACGGTTCCGGTACAATCCAGGAGTACCGGTGGGTATAGCAATATTACCACGGAGTACCTCTGTGTGTACCGATACAACCCCAGATTGTCGGGTAGGGGGCCAGGCCTACCGCAGAGCATCAGGTAGAGATACCGGGCCTAGCCTGGAGGGTCAGGTAGGAATGTCTGGTCTACAGAGCACGCCCATAAGGTCAGCAGGTGTACCCCAGCGAACCAGTAAGGGTTCAGGTACTACCCTGGAGTACCGGTGGGTGTACCAATACTACCGCAGAGTACCGGTGGGGGTAACGGTACTACCCCAGCATATCGGGTCGGGGGTGCCAGGCCAACAACGGAGCATCAGGTAGGGATACCGGGCCTAACACGGAGGGTCAGGTAGGAATGTCTGGTCTATACCGCGCGCGCGTAACGTCAGCAGATGTACCCCAGTGAACCAGTAAGGGTTCACGTACTACCCCGCAGTACCGGTGGGTGTACCGATACTACCGCAGAGTAACGGTGGGGGTACCGCTACTACCCCAGAACATCGGGTATGGGTGCCAAGCCTAATGTGGAGCATCAGGTAGGGATAGCGGGTCTAACCTGTGGGGTCCGGTAGCGAGGCCGGGTCTAGTCCAGCGCGCACGAAGGGACAGCTGGTGTTCTCTGGCGCATCACAAAGGGTTCCGTTCCAACCCCAGAGTACCGGTGGGGAACCGGTTCTACCTCGAAACATCGGGTAGGTATACCAGGCCTACCCCGGAGGGTCAGGTAGGAAGGGTGGGCGTAAAGCGGCGAGCCCATAGGGTCAGCAGTTGTACCCCGGCGCACCAGTAAGGGTTCCGGTACAATCCAGGAGTACCGGTGGGTATAGCAATATTACCACGGAGTACCTCTGTGTGTACCGATACAACCCCAGATTGTCGGGTAGGGGGCCAGGCCTACCGCAGAGCATCAGGTAGAGATACCGGGCCTAGCCTGGAGGGTCAGGTAGGAATGTCTGGTCTACAGAGCACGCCCATAAGGTCAGCAGGTGTACCCCAGCGAACCAGTAAGGGTTCAGGTACTACCCTGGAGTACCGGTGGGTGTACCAATACTACCGCAGAGTACCGGTGGGGGTAATGGTACTACCCCAGCATATCGGGTAGGGGGTGCCAGGCCAACAACGGAGCATCAGGTAGGGATACCGGGCCTAACACGGAGGGTCAGGTAGGAATGTCTGGTCTATACCGCGCGCGCGTAACGTCAGCAGATGTACCCCAGTGAACCAGTAAGGGTTCACGTACTACCCCGCAGTACCGGTGGGTGTACCGATACTACCGCAGAGTAACGGTGGGGGTACCGCTACTACCCCAGAACATCGGGTATGGGTGCCAAGCCTAATGTGGAGCATCAGGTAGGGATAGCGGGTCTAACCTGTGGGGTCCGGTAGCGAGGCCGGGTCTAGTCCAGCGCGCACGAAGGGACAGCTGGTGTTCTCTGGCGCATCACAAAGGGTTCCGTTCCAAACCCAGAGTACCGGTGGGGGAACCGGTTCTACCTCGAAACATCGGGTAGGTATACCAGGCCTACCCCGGAGGGTCAGGTAGGAAGGGTGGGCGTAAAGCGGCGAGCCCATAGGGTCAGCAGGTGTAACCCGGTGCACCAGTAAGGGTTCCATTACAATCCAGGAGTACCGGTGGGTATAGAAAATTACCGCGGAGTACCTCTGGGTGTACCGGTACTACCCCAGATTGTCGGGTAGGGGGCCAGGCCTACCGCAGAGGATCAGGTAGGGATACCGGGCCTAGCCTGGAGGGTCAGGTAGGAATGTCTGGTCTACACAGCACGCCCATAAGGTCAGCAGGTGTACCCCAGCGAACCAGTAAGTGTTCAGGTACTGCCCTGGAGTACCGGTGGGTGTACCAATACTACCGCAGAGTACCGGTGGGGGTTGCGGTACTACCCCAGCATGTCGGGTAGGGGTGCGAGGCCAACAACAGAGCATCAGGTAGGGATGCCGGGACTAACACAGAGGGTCAGGTAGGAATGTCTGGTCTATACCGCGTGCCCGTAACGTCATCAGGTGTACCCCAGTGAACCAGTAAGGGTTCACGTACTACCCCGGAGTACCGGTGGGTGTACCGATACTACCGCAGAGTAACGGTGGGGGTACCGCTACTACCCCAGAACATCGGGTATGGGTGCCAAGCCTAATGTGGAGCATCAGGTAGGGATATCGGGTCTAACATGTGGGGTCTGGTAGGGAGGCCGGGTCTAGTCCAGCGCGCACGAAGGGACAGCTGGTGTTCTCTGGCGCATCACAAAGGGTTCCGTTCCAAACCCAGAGTACCGGTGGGGGAACCGGTTCTACCTCGAAACATCGGGTAGGTATACCAGGCCTACCCCGGAGGGTCAGGTAGGAAGGGTGGGTCCAAAGCAGTGTGCCCGTAGGGTCAGCAGGTGTACCCCGGCGCACCAGTAAGGGTTCCGGTACAATCCAGGAGTACCGGTGGGTATAGCAAAAGTACCGCGGAGTACCTCTGGGTGTACCGGTACTACCCCAGATTGTCGGGTAGGGGGCCAGGCCTACCGCAGAGGATCAGGTAGGGATACCGGGCCTAGCCTGGAGGGTCAGGTAGGAATGTCTGGTCTACAGAGCACGCCCGTAAGGTCAGCAGGTGTACCCCAGCGAACCAGTAAGGGTTCAGGTACTACCCTGGAGTACCGGTGGGTGTACCAATACTACCGCAGAGTACCGGTGGGGGTACCGGTACTACCCCAGCATATCGGGTAGGGGTGCCAGGCCAACAACGGAGCATCAGGTAGGGATACCTTGTCAAACACGGAGGGTCAGGTAGGAATGTCTGGTCTATACCGCGTGCCCGTAACGTCATCAGGTGTACCCCAGTGAACCAGTAAGGGTTCGCGTACTACCCCGGAGTACCGCTGGGTGTACCGATACTACCGCAGAGTAACGGTGGGGGTACCGCTACTACCCCAGAACATCGGGTATGGGTGCCAATCCTAATGCGGAGCATCAGGTAGGGATACCGGGTCTAACCTGTGGGGTCCGGTAGGGAGGCCGGGTCTAGTCCAGCGTGCACGAAGGGACAGCTGGTGTTCTCTGGCGCATCACAAAGGGTTCCGTTCCAACCCCAGAGTACCGGTGGGGGAACCGGTTCTACCGCAAAACATCGGGTAGGTATACCAGGCCTACCCTGGAGGGTCAGGTAGGAAGGGTGGGCGTAAATCGGCGCGCCCGTAGTGTCAGCAGGTGTACCCCGGCTCACCAGTAAGGGTTCCGGTACAATCCAGGAGTACCGGTGGGTATAGCAAAACTACCGCGGAGTACCGGTGGGTGTACCGGTACTACCCCAGATTGTCGGGTAGGGGGCCAGGCCTACCGCAGAGCATCAGGTAGGGATACCGGGCCTAGCCTGGAGGGTCAGGTAGGAATGTCTGGTCTACAGAGCACGCCCTTAAGGTCAGCAGGTGTACCCCAGCGAACCAGTAAGGGTTCAGGTACTACCCTGGAGTACCGGTGGGTGTACCAATACTACTGCAGAGAACCGGTGGGGGTACCAGTACTACCCCAGCATATCGGGTAGGGGTGCCAAGCCAACAACGGAGCATCAGGTAGGGATACCGGGCCTAACACGGAGGGTCAGGTAGGAATGTCTGGTCTATACCGCGTGCCCGTAACGTCATCATGTGTACCCCAGCGAACCAGTAAGGGTGCTCGTACTACCTCGGAGTACCGGTGGGTGTACCGATACTACCGCAGAGTAACGGTGGGGGTACCGCTACTACCCCAGAACATCGGGTATGGGTGCCAAGCCTATATGCGGAGCATCAGGTAGGTATACCGGGTCTAACCTGTGGGGTCCGGTAGGGAGGCCGGGTCTAATCCAGCGCGCACGAAGGGACAGCTGGTGTTCTCTGGCGCATCACAAAGGTTTCCGTTCCAACCCCAGAGTACCGGTAGGGGATCCGGTTCTACCTCGAAACATCGGGTAGGTATACCAGGCCTACCCCGGCGGGTCAGGTAGGAAGGGTGGGCGTAAAGCGGCGCGCTCGTAGTGTCAGCAGGTGTACCCCGGTGCACCAGTAAGGGTTCTGGTACAATCCAGGAGTACCGGTGGGTATAGCAAAATTACCGCGGAGTACCTGTGGGTGTACCGGTACTACCCCACATTGTCGGGTAGGGGACCAGGCCTACCGCAGAGGATCAGGTAGGGATACCGGGCCTAGCCTGGAGGGTCAGGTAGGAATGTCTGGTCTACACAGCACGCCCGTAAGGTCAGCAGGTGTACCCCGGCACACCAGTAAGGGTTCAGGTACTACCCTGGAGTAACTGTGGGTGTACCAATACTACCGCAGAGTACCGGTGGGGGTACCGGTACTACCCCAGTATATCGGGTAGGGGTGCCAGGCCAACAAAGGAGCATCAGGTAGGGATACCGGGACTAACACGGAGGGTCATGTAGGAATGTCTGGTCTATACCGCGTGCCCGTAACGTCATCAGGTGTACCCCAGTGAACCAGTAAGGGTTCACGTACTACCCCGGAGTACCGGTGGGTGTACCGATACTACCGCAGAGTAACGGTGGGGGTACCGCTACTACCCCAGAACATCGGGTATGGGTGCCAAGCCTAATGCGGAGCATAAGGTAGGGATAGCGGGTCTAACCTCTGGGGTCCGGTATGGAGGCCGGGTCTAGTCCAGCGCGCACGATGGGACAGCTGGTGTTCTCTGGCGCATCACAAAGCTTTCCGTTCCAAACCCAGAGTACCGGTGGGGGAACCGGTTCTACCGCAAAACATCAGGTAGGTATACCAGGCCTACCCCGGAGGGTCAGGTAGGAAGGGTGGGCGTAAAGCGGCGAGCCCATAGGGTCAGCAGGTGTACCCCGGCGCACCAGTAACGGTTCCGGTACAATCCAGGAGTACCGGTGGGTATAGCAATATTACCACGGAGTACCTCTGTGTGTACCGATACAACCCCAGATTGTCGGGTAGGGGGCCAGGCCTACCGCAGAGCATCAGGTAGAGATACCGGGCCTAGCCTGGAGGGTCAGGTAGGAATGTCTGGTCTACAGAGCACGCCCATAAGGTCAGCAGGTGTACCCCAGCGAACCAGTAAGGGTTCAGGTACTACCCTGGAGTACCGGTGGGTGTACCAATACTACCGCAGAGTACCGGTGGGGGTAACGGTACTACCCCAGCATATCGGGTAGGGGGTGCCAGGCCAACAACGGAGCATCAGGTAGGGATACCGGGCCTAACACGGAGGGTCAGGTAGGAATGTCTGGTCTATACCGCGCGCGCGTAACGTCAGCAGATGTACCCCAGTGAACCAGTAAGGGTTCACGTACTACCCCGCAGTACCGGTGGGTGTACCGATACTACCGCAGAGTAACGGTGGGGGTACCGCTACTACCCCAGAACATCGGGTATGGGTGCCAAGCCTAATGTGGAGCATCAGGTAGGGATAGCGGGTCTAACCTGTGGGGTCCGGTAGCGAGGCCGGGTCTAGTCCAGCGCGCACGAAGGGACAGCTGGTGTTCTCTGGCGCATCACAAAGGGTTCCGTTCCAACCCCAGAGTACCGGTGGGGAACCGGTTCTACCTCGAAACATCGGGTAGGTATACCAGGCCTACCCCGGAGGGTCAGGTAGGAAGGGTGGGCGTAAAGCGGCGAGCCCATAGGGTCAGCAGGTGTACCCCGGCGCACCAGTAAGGGTTCCGGTACAATCCAGGAGTACCGGTGGGTATAGCAATATTACCACTGAGTACCTCTGTGTGTACCGATACAACCCCAGATTGTCGGGTAGGGGGCCAGGCCTACCGCAGAGCATCAGGTAGGGATACCGGGCCTAGCCTGGAGGGTCAGGTAGGAATGTCTGGTCTACAGAGCACGCCCATAAGGTCAGCAGGTGTACCCCAGCGAACCAGTAAGGGTTCAGGTACTACCCTGGAGTACCGGTGGGTGTACCAATACTACCGCAGAGTACCGGTGGGGGTAACGGTACTACCCCAGCATATCGGGTAGGGGGTGCCAGGCCAACAACGGAGCATCAGGTAGGGATACCGGGCCTAACACGGAGGGTCAGGTAGGAATGTCTGGTCTATACCGCGCGCCAGTAACGTCATCAGGTGTACCCCAGTGAACCAGTAAGGGTTCACGTACTACCCCGCACTACCGGTGGGTGTACCGATACTACCGCAGAGTAACGGTGGGGGTACCGCTACTACCCCAGAACATCGGGTATGGGTGCCAAGCCTAATGTGGAGCATCAGGTAGGGATAGCGGGTCTAACCTGTGGGGTCCGGTAGCGAGGCCGGGTCTAGTCCAGCGCGCACGAAGGGACAGCTGGTGTTCTCTGGCGCATCACAAAGGGTTCCGTTCCAAACCCAGAGTACCGGTGGGGGAACTGGTTCTACCTCGAAACATCGGGTAGGTATACCAGGCCTACCCCGGAGGGTCAGGTAGGAAGGGTGGGCGTAAAGCGGCGAGCCCATAGGGTCAGCAGGTGTAGCCCGGCGCACCAGTAAGTGTTCCGGTACAATCCAGGAGTACCGGTGGGTATAGCAAAAGTACCGCGGAGTACCGGTGGGTGTACCGGTACTACCCCAGATTGTCGGGTAGGGGGCCAGGCCTACCGCAGAGCATCAGGTAGGGATACCGGGCCTAGCCTGGAGGGTCAGGTAGGAATGTCTGGTCTACAGAGCACGCCCGTAAGGTCAGCAGGTGTACCCCAGCGAACCAGTAAGGGTTCAGGTACTACCCTGGAGTACCGGTGGGTGTACCAATACTACCGCAGAGTACCGGTGGGGGTACCGGTACTACCCCAGCATATCGGGTAGGGGTGCCAGGCCAACAACGGAGTATCAGGTAGGGATACCGGGACTAACACGGAGGGTCAGGTAGGAATGTCTGGTCTACACCGCGCGCCAGTAACGTCATCAGGTGTACCCCAGTGAACCAGTAAGGGTTCACGTACTACCCCGGAGTACCGGTGGGTGTACCGATACTACCGCAAAGTAACGGTGGGGGTACCGCTACTACCCCAGAACATCGGGTATGGGTGCCAAGCCTAATGCGGAGCATCAGGTAGGGATACAGAGTCTAACCTGTGGGTTCCATTAGGCAGGCCGGGTCTAGTCCAGCGCGCACGAAGGGACAGCTGGTGTTCTCTGGCGCATCACAAAGGGTTCCGTTCCAACCCCAGAGTACCGGTGGTGGAACCGGTTCCACCTCGAAACATCTGGTAGGTATACCAGGCCTACCCCGGCGGGTCAGGTAGGAAGCGTGGGCGTAAAGCGGCGAGCCCATAGGGTCAGCAGGTGTACCCCGGCGCACTAGTAAGGGTTCCGGTACAATCCAGGAGTACCGGTGGGTATATCAAAACTACTGCGGAGTACCGTTGGGTGTACCTGTACTACCCCAGATTGTCGGGTGGGGGGCCAGGCCTACCGCAGAGCATCAGGTAGGGATACCGGGCCTAGCCTGGAGGGTCAGGTAGGAATGTCTGGTCTACAGAGCACGCCCGTAAGGTCAGCAGGTGTACCCCAGCGAACCAGTAAGGGTTCAGGTACTACCCTGGAGTACCGGTGGGTGTACCAATACTACCGCAGAGTACCGGTGGGGGTACCGGTACTACCCCATCATATCGGGTAGGGGTGCCAGGCCAACAACGGAGCATCAGGTAGGGATACCGGGCCTAAAACGGAGGGTCAGGTAGGAATGTCTGGTCTACACCGCGCGCCAGTAACGTCATCAGGTGTACCCCAGTGAACCAGTAAGGGTTCACGTACTACCCCGGAGTACCGGTGGGTGTACCGATACTACCGCAGAGTAACGGTGGGGGTACCGCTACTACCCCAGAACATCGGGTATGGGTGCCAAGCCTAATGCGGAGCATCAGGTAGGGATACCGGGTCTAACCTGTGGGGTCCGGTAGGGAGGCCGGGTCTAGTCCAGCGTGCACGAAGGGACAGCTTGTGTTCTCTGGCGCATCACAAAGAGTTCCGTTCCAAACCCAGAGTACCGGTGGGGGAACCGGTTCTACCTCGAAACATCGGGTAGGTATACCAGGCCTACCCCGGAGGGTCAGGTAGGAAGGGTGGGCGTAAAGCGGCGAGCCCATAGGGTCAGCAGGTGTAGCCCGGCGCACCAGTAAGTGTTCCGGTACAATCCAGGAATACCGGTGGGTATAGCAAAACAACCGCGGAGTACCTCTGGGTGTACCGGTACTACCCCAGATTGTCGGGTAGGGGGCCAGGCCTACCGAAGAGCATCAGGTAGGGATACCGGGCCTAGCCTGGAGGGTCAGGTAGGAATGTCTGGTCTACAGAGCACGCCCGTAAGGTCAGCAGGTGTACCCCAGAGAACCAGTAAGGGTTCAGGTACTACCCTGGAGTACCGGTGGGTGTACCAATACTACCGCAGAGTACCGGTGGGGGTACCGGTACTACCCCAGCATATCGGGTAGGGGTGCCAGGCCAACAACGGAGTATCAGGTAGGGATACCGGGCCTAACACGGAGGGTCAGGAAGAATGTCTGGTCTACACCGCGCGCCAGTAACGTCAGCAGGTGTACCCCAGTGAACCAGTAAGGGTTCACGTACTACCCCGGACTACCGGTGGGTGTACCGATACTACGGCAGAGTAACGGTGGGGGTACCGCTACTACCCCAGAACATCGGGTATGGGTGCCAAGCCTAATGCGGAGCATCAGGTAGGAATACCGGGTGTAACATGTGGGGTCCGGTAGGGAGGCCGGGTCTAGTCCAGCGCGCACGACGGGACAGCTGGTGTTCTCTGGCGCATCACAAAGGCTTCCGTTCAACCCCAGAGTACCGGTGGGGGAACTGGTTCTACCTCGAAACATCGGGTAGGTATACCAGTCCTACCCCGGAGGGTCAGGTAGTAAGGGTGGGCGTAAAGCGGCGAGCCCATAGGGTCAGCAGGTGTACCCCGGCGCACCAGTAAGGGTTCCGGTACAATCCAGGAGTACCGGTGGGTATAGCAAAATTACCGCGGAGTACCTCTGGGTGTACCGGTACTACCCCAGATTGTCGGGTAGGGGGCCAGGCCTACCGCAGAGCATCAGTTAGGGATACCGGGCCTAGCCTGGAGGGTCAGGTAGGAATGTCTGGTCTACAGAGCACGCCCATAAGGTCAGCAGGTGTACCCCAGCGAACCAGTAAGTGTTCAGGTACTGCCCTGGAGGACCGGTGGGTGTACCAATACTACCGCAGAGTACCGGTGGGGGTACCGGTACTCCCCCAGCATATCGGGTAGGGGTGCCAGGACAACAACGGAGCATCAGGTAGTGATACTGGGCCTAAAACGGAGGGTCAGGTAGGAATGTCTGGTCTACACGGCGCGCCAGTAACGTCATCAGGTGTACCCCAGTGAACCAGTAAGGGTTCACGTACTACCCCGGAGTACCGGTGGTTGTACCGATACTACCACAGAGTAACGGTGGGGGTACCGCTACTACCCCAGAACATCGGGTATGGGTGCCAAGCCTAATGCGGAGCATCAGGTAGGGATAGCGGGTCTAACCTGTGGGGTCCGGTAGGGAGGCCGGGTCTAGTCCAGCGCGCACGAAGGGACAGCTGGTGTTCTCTGGCGCATCACAAAGGGTTCCGTTCCAACCCCAGAGTACCGGTGGGGGAACCGGTTCTACCTCGAAACATTTGGTAGGTATACCAGGCCTACCCCGGAGGGTCAGGTAGGAAGGGTGGGCGTAAAGCGGCGAGCCCATAGGGTCAGCAGTTGTACCCCGGCGCACCAGTAAGGGTTCCGGTACAATCCAGGAGTACCGGTGGGTATAGCAAAATTACCGCGGAGTACCTCTGGGTGTACCGGTACTACCCCAGATTGTCGGGTAGGGGGCCAGGCCTACCGCAGAGCATCAGGTAGGGATACCGGGCCTAGCCTGGAGGGTCAGGTAGGAATGTCTTGTCTACAGAGCACGCCCGTAAGGTCAGCAGGTGTACCCCAGCGAACCAGTAAGGGTTCAGGTACTACCCTGGAGTACCGGTGGGTGTACCAATACTACCGCAGAGTACCGGTGGGGGTAGCGGTACTACCCCAGCATATCGGAAAGGGGTGCCAGGCCAACAACGGAGCATCAGGTAGGGATACCGGGCCTAAAACGGAGGGTCAGTTAGGAATGTATGGTCTATACCGCGTGCCCGTAACGTCAGCAGGTGTACCCCAGTGAACCAGTAAGGGTTCACGTACTACCCCGGAGTACCGGTGGGTGTACCGATACTACCGCAGAGTAACGGTGGGGGTACCGCTACTACCCCAGAACATCGGGTATGGGTGCCAAGCCTAATGCGGAGCATCAGGTAGGGATACCGGGTGTAACCTGTGGGGTCCGGTAGGGAGGCCGCGTCTAGTCCAGCGCGCACGAAGGGACAGCTGGTGTTCTCTGGCGCATCACAAAGGGTTCCGTTCCAACCCCAGAGTACCGGTGGCGGAACCGGTTCTACCTCGAAACATTTGGTAGGTATACCAGGCCTACCCCGGAGGGTCAGGTAGGAAGGGTGGGCGTAAAGCGGCGAGCCCATAGGGTCAGCGGTTGTACCCCGGCGCACCAGTAAGGGTTCCGGTACAATCCAGGAGTACCAGTGGGTATAGCAATATTACCACGGAGTACCTCTGTGTGTACCTATACAACCCCAAATTGTCGGGTAGGGGGCCAGGCCTACCGCAGAGCATCAGGTAGGGATACCGGGCCTAGCCTGGAGGGTCAGGTAGGAATGTCTGGTCTACAGAGCATGCCCGTAAGGTCAGCAGGTGTACCCCAGCGAACCAGTAAGGGTTCAGGTACTGCCCTGGAGTACCGGTGGGTGTACCAATACTACCGCAGAGTACCGGTGGGGGTTGCGGTACTACCCCAGCATATCGGGTATGGGTGCCAGGCCAACAACGGAGCATCAGGTAGGGATGCCGGGCCTAAAACGGAGGGTCAGGTAGGAATGTCTGGTCTATACCGCGCGCCAGTAACGTCATCAGGTGTACCCCAGTGAACCAGTAAGGGTTCACGTACTACCCCGGAATACCGGTGGGTGTACCGATACTACCGCAGAGTAACGGTGGGGGTACCGCTACTACCCCAGAACATCGGGTATGGGTGCCAAGCCTAATGCGGAGCATCAGGTAGGGATACCGGGTCTAACCTGTGGGGTCCGTTAGGGAGGCCGGGTCTAGTCCAGCACGCACGAAGGGACAGCTGGTGTTCTCTGGCGCATCACAAAGGGTTCCGTTCCAAACCCAGAGTACCGGTGGGGGAACCGGTTCTACCTCGAAACATCGGGTAGGTATACCAGGCCTACCCCGGAGGGTCAGGTAGGAAGGGTGGGCGTAAAGCGGCGAGCCCATAGGGTCAGCAGTTGTACCCCTGCGCACCAGTAAGGGTTCCGGTACAATCCAGGAGTACCGGTGGGTATAGCAATATTACCACGGAGTACCTCTGGGTGTACTGGTACTACCCCAGATTGTCGGGTAGGGGGCCAGGCCTACCGCAGAGCATCAGGTAGGGATACCGGGCCTAGCCTGGAGGGTCAGGTAGGAATGTCTGGTCTACAGAGCACGCCCATAAGGTCAGCAGGTGTACCCCAGCGAACCAGTAAGTGTTCAAGTACTGCCCTGGAGTACCGGTGGGTGTACCAATACTACCGCAGAGTACCGGTGGGGGTACCGGTACTACCCCAGCATATCGGGTAGGGGTGCCAGGCCACCAACGGAGCAACAGGTAGGGATACCGGGACTAACACGGAGGGTCAGGTAGGAATGTCTGGTCTACACCGCGCGCCAGTAACGTCATCAGGTGTACCCCAGTGAACCAGTAAGGGTTCACGTACTACCCCGGAGTACCGGTGGGTGTACCGATATTACCGCAGAGTAACGGTGGGGGTACCGCTACTACCCCAGAACATCGGGTATGGGTGCCAAGCCTAATGCGGAGCATCAGGTACGGATAAAGAGTCTAACCTGTGGGTTCCATTAGGCAGGCCGGGTCTAGTCCAGCGCGCACGAAGGGACAGCTGGTGTTCTCTGGCGCATCACAAAGGGTTCCGTTCCAACCCCAGAGTACCGGTGGGGGAACCGGTTCTACCTCGAAACATCGGGTAGGTATACCAGGCCTACCCCGGAGGGTCAGGTAGGAAGGGTGGGCGTAAAGCGGCGAGCCCATAGGGTCAGCAGGTGTACCCCGGCGCACCAGTAACGGTTCCGGTACAATCCAGGAGTACCGGTGGGTATAGCAATATTACCACGGAGTACCTCTGTGTGTACCGATACAACCACAGATTGTCGGGTAGGGGGCCAGGCCTACCGCAGAGCATCAGGTAGAGATACCGGGCCTAGCCTGGAGGGTCAGGTAGGAATGTCTGGTCTACAGAGCACGCCCATAAGGTCAGCAGGTGTACCCCAGCGAACCAGTAAGGGTTCAGGTACTACCCTGGAGTACTGGTGGGTGTACCAATACTACCGCAGAGTACCGGTGGGGGTACCGGTACTACCCCAGCATATCGGGTAGGGGGTGCCAGGCCAACAACGGAGCATCAGGTAGGGATACCGGGCCTAACACGGAGGGTCAGGTAGGAATGTCTGGTCTATACCGCGCGCCCGTAACATCAGCAGATGTACCCCAGTGAACCAGTAAGGGTTCACGTACTACCCCGGAGTACCGGTGGGTGTACCGATACTACCGCAGAGTAACGGTGGGGGTACCGCTACTACCCCAGAACATCGGGTATGGGTGCCAAGCCTAATGCGGAGCATCAGGTAGGGATACCGGGTGTAACCTGTGGGGTCCGGTAGGGAGGCCGCGTCTAGTCCACCGCGCACGAAGGGACAGCTGGTGTTCTCTGGCGCATCACAAAGGGTTCCGTTCCAACCCCAGAGTACCGGTGGGGGAACCGCTTCTATTTCGAAACATTTGGTAGGTATACCAGGCCTACCCCGGAGTGTCAGGTAGGAAGGGTGGGCGTAAAGCGGCGAGCCCATAGGGTCAGCAGTTGTACCCCGGCGCACCAGTAAGGGTTCCGGTACAATCCAGGAGTACCGGTGGGTATAGCAATATTACCACGGAGTACCTCTGTGTGTACCGATACAACCCCAGATTGTCGGGTAGGGGGCCAGGCCTACCGCAGAGCATCAGGTAGGGATACCGGGCCTAGCCTGGAGGGTCAGGTAGGAATGTCTGGTCTACAGAGCACGCCCATAAGGTCAGCAGGTGTACCCCAGCGAACCAGTAAGGGTTCAGGTACTACCCTGGAGTACCGGTGGGTGTACCAATACTACCGCAGAGTACCGGTGGGGGTTGCGGTACTACCCCAGCATATCGGGTAGGGGGTGCCAGGCCAACAACGGAGCATCAGGTAGGGATACCGGGCCTAACACGGAGGGTCAGGAAGGAATGTCTGGTCTATACCGCGCGCGCGTAACGTCAGCGGATGTACCCCAGTGAACCAGTAAGGGTTCACGTACTACCCCGCAGTACCGGTGGGTGTACCGATACTACCGCAGAGTAACGGTGGGGGTACCGCTACTACCCCAGAACATCGGGTATGGGTGCCAAGCCTAATGCTGAGCATCAGGTAGGGATACCGGGTCTAACCTGTGGGGTCCGGTAGGGAGGCCGCGTCTAGTCCAGCGCGCACGAAGGGACAGCTGGTGTTCTCTGGCGCATCACAAAGGGTTCCGTTCCAAACCCAGAGTACCGGTGGGGGAACCGGTTCTACCTCGAAACATCGGGTAGGTATACCAGGCCTACCCCGGAGGGTCAGGTAGGAAGGGTGGGCGTAAAGCGGCGAGCCCATAGGGTCAGCAGGTGTAACCCGGCGCACCAGTAAGGGTTCCGGTACAATCCAGGAGTACCGGTGGGTATAGCAAAATTACCGCGGAATACCTGTAGGTGTACCGGTACTACCCCAGATTGTAGGGTAGGGGGCCAGGGTTACCGCAGAGCATCAGGTAGAGATACCGGGCCTAGCCTGGAGGGTCAGGTAGGAATGTCTGGTCTACAGAGCACGCCCGTAAGGTCAGCAGGTGTACCCCAGCGAACCAGTAAGGGTTCAGGTACTGCCCTGGAGTACCGGTGGGTGTACCAATACTACCGCAGAGTACCGGTGGGGGTACCGGTACTACCCCAGCATATCGGGTAGGGGTGCCAGGCCAACAACGGAGCATCAGGTAGGGATACCGGGCCTAAAACGGAGGGTCAGGTAGGAATGTCTGGTCCACACCGCGCGCCAGTAACGTCATCAGGTGTACCCCAGTGAACCACTAAGGGTTCATGTACTACCCCGGAATACCAGTGGGTGTACCGCTACTACCCCAGAACATCGGGTATGGGTGCCAAGCCTAATGCGGAGCATCAGGTAGGGATAGCGGGTCTAACCTGTGGGGTCCGGTAGGGAGGCCGGGTCTAGTCCAGCGCGCACGAAGGGACAGCTGGTGTTCTCTGGTGCATCACAAAGGGTTCCGTTCCAAACCCAGAGTACCGGTGGGGGAACCGGTTCTACCTCGAAACATCGGGTAGGTATACCAGGCCTACCCCGGAGGGTCAGGTAGGAAGGGTGGGCGTAAAGCGGCGAGCCCATAGGGTCAGCAGGTGTAACCCGGCGCACCAGTAAGGGTTCCGGTACAATCCAGGAGTACCGGTGGGTATAGCAAAATTACCGCGGAATACCTGTAGGTGTACCGGTACTACCCCAGATTGTAGGGTAGGGGGCCAGGCCTACCGCAGAGCATCAGGTAGAGATACCGGGCCTAGCCTGGAGGGTCAGGTAGGAATGTCTGGTCTACAGAGCACGCCCATAAGGTCAGCAGATGTACCCCAGCGAACCAGTAAGGGTTCAGGTACTACCCTGGAGTACCGGTGGGTGTACCAATACTACCGCAGAGTACCGGTGGGGGTACCGGTACTACCCCAGCATATCGGGTAGGGGTGCCAGGCCACCAACGGAGCATCAGGTAGGGATACCGGGCCTAAAACGGAGGGTCAGGTAGGAATGTCTGGTCTACACCGCGCGCCAGTAACGTCAGCAGGTGTACCCCAGTGAACCAGTAAGGGTTCACGTACTACCCCGGACTACCGGTGGGTGTACCGATACTACGGCAGAGTAACGGTGGGGGTACCGCTACTACCCCAGAACATCGGGTATGGGTGCCAAGCCTAATGCGGAGCATCAGGTAGGGATACCGTGTCTAACCTGTGGGTTCCATTAGGGAGGCCGGGTCAGGTCCAGCGCGCACGAAGGGACAGCTGGTGTTCTCTGGCGCATCACAAAGGGTTCCGTTCCAACCCCAGAGTACCGGTGGGGGAACCGGTTCTACCTCGAAACATCGGGTAGGTATACAAGGCCTACCCCGGCGGGTCAGGTAGGAAGGGTGGGCGTAAAGCGGCGCGCCCGTAGGGTCAGCAGGTGTACCCCGGCGCACCAGTAAGGGTTCCGGTACAATCCAGGAGTACCGGTGGGTATAGCAAAACTACCGCGGAGTACCGGTGGGTGTACCGGTACTACCCCAGATTGTCGGGTAGGGGGCCAGGCCTACCGCAGACCATCAGGTAGGGATACCGGGCCTAGCCTGGAGGGTCAGGTAGGAATGTCTGGTCTACAGAGCACGCCCGTAAGGTCAGCAGGTGTACCCCAGCGAACCAGTAAGGGTTCAGGTACTACCCTGGAGTACCGGTGGGTGTACCAATACTACCGCAGAGTACCGGTGGGGGTACCGGTACTACCCCAGCATATCGGAAAGGGGTGCCAGGAAAACAACGGAGCATCAGGTAGGGATACCGGGCCTAACACGGAGGGTCAGGTAGGAATGTATGGTTTATACCGCGTGCCCGTAACGTCATCAGGTGTACCCCAGTGAACCAGTAAGGGTTCACGTACTACCCCGGAGTACCGGTGGGTGTACCGATACTACCGCAGAGTAACGGTGGGGGTACCGCTACTACCCCAGAACATCAGGTATGGGTGCCAAGCCTAATGCGGAGCATCAGGTAGGGATACCGGGTGTAACATGTGGGGTCCGGTAGGGAGGCCGGGTCTAGTCCAGCGCGCACGACGGGACAGCTGGTGTTCTCTGGCGCATCACAAAGGCTTCCGTTCCAAGCCCAGAGTACCGGTGGGGGAACCGGTTCTACCTCGAAACATCGGGTAGGTATACCAGTCCTACCCCGGAGGGTCAGGTAGGAAGGGTGGGCGTAAAGCGGCGAGCCCATAGGGTCAGCAGGTGTACCCCTGCGCACCAGTAAGGGTTCCGGTAAAATCCAGGAGTACCGGTGGGTATAGCAAAATTACCGCGGAGTACCTCTGGGTGTACCGGTACTACCCCAGATTGTCGGGTAGGGGGCCAGGCCTACCGCAGAGCATCAGTTAGGGATACCGGG
>NW_026061016.1:0-31470 GCF_929443795.1 Astur gentilis
GAGTCTCTGGGAAAGCAGAGATCCCCAGTGCTGTTGTGCCTGTGGATAGGCTGCAGAGGGATACTGAAGATTAGCAGTTTCTTTCAGGGCTGGCACCTTCCTTGTGGGAGAAGGAGCCGTAAGTTTGCCTTTTCAGAAAAAAGCTTCTGCTGAGAACGAGCACCGTGACATGCTGAGTCTGTGGAAAAGCAGAGATCCCCAGTGCTGTTGTGCCTGTGGTTAGGCTGCAGAGGGATACTGAAGATCAGCAGTTTCTTTCAGGGCTGGCACCTTCCTTGTGGGAGAAGGAGCCGTAAGTTTGCCTTTTCAGAAAAAGCTTCTGCCGAGAGCGAGCACCGTGACATGCTGAGTCTCTGGGAAAGCAGAGATCCCCAGTGCTGTTGTGCCTGTGGATAGGCTGCAGAGGGATACTGAAGATCAGCAGATTCTTTCAGGGCTGGCACCTTCCTTGTGGGAGAAGGAGCCGTAAGTTTGCCTTTTCAGAAAAAGCTTCTGCCGAGAGCGAGCACCGTGACATGCTGAGTCTCTGGGAAAGCAGAGATCCCCAGTGCTGTTGTGCCTGTGGATAGGCTGCAGAGGGATACTGAAGACAGCAGATTCTTTCAGGGCTGGCACCTTCCTTGTGGGAGAAGGAGCCGTAAGTTTGCCTTTTCAGAAAAAAGCTTCTGCCGAGAAAGAGCACCGTGACATGCTGAGTCTCTGGGAAAGCAGAGATTCCCAGGGCTGTTGTGCCTGTGCATAGGCTGGAGGGGGCGGTGAAGACCACAAAATCTTTCAGGGCTGGCACTTTCCTTTCGGGAGAAGGAGCCAGACGTTTGCCTTTTCAGAAATAGTTTCTGCCGAGAGCGAGCACCGTGACATGCTGAGTCTCTGGGAAAGCAGAGATCCCCAGTGCTGTTGTGCCTGTGGATAGGCTGCAGAGGGATACTGAAGATTAGCAGTTTCTTTCAGGGCTGGCACCTTCCTTGTGGGAGAAGGAGCCGTAAGTTTGCCTTTTCAGAAAAAAGCTTCTGCCGAGAGCGAGCACCTTCACATGCTGAGTCTCTGGGAAAGCAGAGATCCCCAGTGCTGTTGTGCCTGTGGATAGGCTGCAGAGGGATACTGAAGATTAGCACTTTCTTTCAGGGCTGGCACCTTCCTTGTGGGAGAAGGAGCCGTAAGTTTGCCTTTTCAGAAAAAAGCTTCTGCCGAGAACGAGCACCGTGACATGCTGAGTCTCTGGGAAAGCAGAGATCCCCAGTGCTGTTGTGCCTGTGGATAGGCTGCAGAGGGATACTGAAGATCAGCAGTTTCTTTCAGGGCTGGCACCTTCCTTGTGGGAGAAGGAGCCGTAAGTTTGCCTTTTCAGAAAAAAGCTTCTGCCGAGAGCGAGCACCGTGACATGCTGAGT
The DNA here is from genome assembly GCF_929443795.1 of Astur gentilis. Classification (NCBI taxonomy): domain Eukaryota; kingdom Metazoa; phylum Chordata; class Aves; order Accipitriformes; family Accipitridae; genus Astur; species Astur gentilis. Next base: position 1,391 of record NW_026061016.1, read on the forward strand.
CTCTGGGAAAGCAGAGATCCCCAAAGCTGTTGTGCCTGTGGATAGGCTGCAGAGGGATAGTGAAAAACTGCATTAGTTTTCAGGGCTGGCACCTTCCCTGTGGGAGAAGGAGCCGTAAGTTTGCCTTTTCAGAAAAAAGCTTCTGCCGAGAGCGAGCACCGTGACATGCTGAGTCTCTGGGAAAGCAGAGATCCCCAGTGACTGTTGTGCCTGTGGATAGGCTGCAGAGGGATAGTGAAAAACTGCATTAGTTTTCAGGGCTGGCACCTTCCCTGTGGGAGAAGGAGCCGTTAGTTTGCCTTTTCAGAAAAAAGCTTCTGCCGAGAGCGAGCACCGTGACATGCTGAGTCTCTGGGAAAGCAGAGATCCCCAAAGCTGTTGTGCCTGTGGATAGGCTGCAGAGGGATAGTGAAAAACTGCATTAGTTTTCAGGGCTGGCACTTTCCTTTCGGGAGAAGGAGCCCTAAGTTTTCCTTTTCAGGAAAAGGCTCTGGCGAGAGTGAGCACCGTGACATGCTGAGTCTCTGGGAAAGCAGAGATCCCCAAAGCTGTTGTGCCTGTGGATAGGCTGCAGAGGGATAGTGAAAAACTGCATTAGTTTTCAGGGCTGGCACCTTCCCTGTGGGAGAAGGAGCCGTAAGTTTGCCTTTTCAGAAAAAAGCTTCTGCCGAGAGCGAGCACCGTGACATGCTGAGTCTCTGGGAAAGCAGAGATCCCCAAAGCTGTTGTGCCTGTGGATAGGCTGCAGAGGGATAGTGAAAAACTGCATTAGTTTTCAGGGCTGGCACCTTCCCTGTGGGAGAAGGAGCCGTAAGTTTGCCTTTTCAGAAAAAAGCTTCTGCCGAGAGCGAGCACCGTGACATGCTGAGTCTCTGGGAAAGCAGAGATCCCCAAAGCTGTTGTGCCTGTGGATAGGCTGCAGAGGGATAGTGAAAAACTGCATTAGTTTTCAGGGCTGGCACCTTCCCTGTGGGAGAAGGAGCCGTAAGTTTGCCTTTTCAGAAAAAAGCTTCTGCCGAGAGCGAGCACCGTGACATGCTGAGTCTCTGGGAAAGCAGGATCCCCAAAGCTGTTGTGCCTGTGGATAGGCTGCAGAGGGATAGTGAAAAACTGCATTAGTTTTCAGGGCTGGCACCTTCCCTGTGGGAGAAGGAGCCGTAAGTTTGCCTTTTCAGAAAAAAGCTTCTGCCGAGAGCGAGCACCGTGACATGCTGAGTCTCTGGGAAAGCAGAGATCCCCAAAGCTGTTGTGCCTGTGGATAGGCTGCTGAGGGATAGTGAAAAACTGCATTAGTTTTCAGGGCTGGCACCTTCCCTGTGGGAGAAGGAGCCGTAAGTTTGCCTTTTCAGAAAAAAGCTTCTGCCGAGAGCGAGCACCGTGACATGCTGAGTCTCTGGGAAAGCAGAGATCCCCAAAGCTGTTGTGCCTGTGGATAGGCTGCAGAGGGATAGTGAAAAAACTGCATTAGTTTTCAGGGCTGGCACCTTCCCTGTGGGAGAAGGAGCCGTAAGTTTGCCTTTTCAGAAAAAAGCTTCTGCCGAGAGCGAGCACCGTGACATGCTGAGTCTCTGGGAAGCAGAGATCCCCAAGCTGTTGTGCCTGTGGATAGGCTGCAGAGGGATAGTGAAAAACTGCATTAGTTTTCAGGGCTGGCACCTTCCCTGTGGGAGAAGGAGCCGTAAGTTTGCCTTTTCAGAAAAAAGCTTCTGCCGAGAGCGAGCACCGTGACATGCTGAGTCTCTGGGAAAGCAGAGATCCCCAAAGCTGTTGTGCCTGTGGATAGCTGCAGAGGGATAGTGAAAAACTGCATTAGTTTTCAGGGCTGGCACCTTCCCTGTGGGAGAAGGAGCCGTAAGTTTGCCTTTTCAGAAAAAAGCTTCTGCCGAGAGCGAGCACCGTGACATGCTGAGTCTCTGGGAAAGCAGAGATCCCCAAAGCTGTTGTGCCTGTGGATAGGCTGCAGAGGGATAGTGAAAAACTGCATTAGTTTTCAGGGCTGGCACCTTCCCTGTGGGAGAAGGAGCCGTAAGTTTGCCTTTTCAGAAAAAAGCTTCTGCCGAGAGCGAGCACCGTGACATGCTGAGTCTCTGGGAAAGCAGAGATCCCCAAAGCTGTTGTGCCTGTGGATAGGCTGCAGAGGGATAGTGAAAAACTGCATTAGTTTTCAGGGCTGGCACCTTCCCTGTGGGAGAAGGAGCCGTAAGTTTGCCTTTTCAGAAAAAAGCTTCTGCCGAGAGCGAGCACCGTGACATGCTGAGTCTCTGGGAAAGCAGAGATCCCCAAAGCTGTTGTGCCTGTGGATAGGCTGCAGAGGGATAGTGAAAAACTGCATTAGTTTTCAGGGCTGGCACCTTCCCTGTGGGAGAAGGAGCCGTAAGTTTGCCTTTTCAGAAAAAAGCTTCTGCCGAGAGCGAGCACCGTGACATGCTGAGTCTCTGGGAAAGCAGAGATCCCCAAAGCTGTTGTGCCTGTGGATAGGCTGCAGAGGGATAGTGAAAAACTGCATTAGTTTTCAGGGCTGGCACCTTCCCTGTGGGAGAAGGAGCCGTAAGTTTGCCTTTTCAGAAAAAAGCTTCTGCCGAGAGCGAGCACCGTGACATGCTGAGTCTCTGGGAAAGCAGAGATCCCCAAAGCTGTTGTGCCTGTGGATAGGCTGCAGAGGGATAGTGAAAAACTGCATTAGTTTTCAGGGCTGGCACCTTCCCTGTGGGAGAAGGAGCCGTAAGTTTGCCTTTTCAGAAAAAAGCTTCTGCCGAGAGCGAGCACCGTGACATGCTGAGTCTCTGGGAAAGCAGAGATCCCCAAAGCTGTTGTGCCTGTGGATAGGCTGCAGAGGGATAGTGAAAAACTGCATTAGTTTTCAGGGCTGGCACCTTCCCTGTGGGAGAAGGAGCCGTAAGTTTGCCTTTTCAGAAAAAAGCTTCTGCCGAGAGCGAGCACCGTGACATGCTGAGTCTCTGGGAAAGCAGAGATCCCCAAAGCTGTTGTGCCTGTGGATAGGCTGCAGAGGGATAGTGAAAAACTGCATTAGTTTTCAGGGCTGGCACCTTCCCTGTGGGAGAAGGAGCCGTAAGTTTGCCTTTTCAGAAAAAAGCTTCTGCCGAGAGCGAGCACCGTGACATGCTGAGTCTCTGGGAAAGCAGAGATCCCCAAAGCTGTTGTGCCTGTGGATAGGCTGCAGAGGGATAGTGAAAAACTGCATTAGTTTTCAGGGCTGGCACCTTCCCTGTGGGAGAAGGAGCCGTAAGTTTGCCTTTTCAGAAAAAAGCTTCTGCCGAGAGCGAGCACCGTGACATGCTGAGTCTCTGGGAAAGCAGAGATCCCCAAAGCTGTTGTGCCTGTGGATAGGCTGCAGAGGGATAGTGAAAAACTGCATTAGTTTTCAGGGCTGGCACCTTCCCTGTGGGAGAAGGAGCCGTAAGTTTGCCTTTTCAGAAAAAAGCTTCTGCCGAGAGCGAGCACCGTGACATGCTGAGTCTCTGGGAAAGCAGAGATCCCCAAAGCTGTTGTGCCTGTGGATAGGCTGCAGAGGGATAGTGAAAAACTGCATTAGTTTTCAGGGCTGGCACCTTCCCTGTGGGAGAAGGAGCCGTAAGTTTGCCTTTTCAGAAAAAAGCTTCTGCCGAGAGCGAGCACCGTGACATGCTGAGTCTCTGGGAAAGCAGAGATCCCCAAAGCTGTTGTGCCTGTGGATAGGCTGCAGAGGGATAGTGAAAAACTGCATTAGTTTTCAGGGCTGGCACCTTCCCTGTGGGAGAAGGAGCCGTAAGTTTGCCTTTTCAGAAAAAAGCTTCTGCCGAGAGCGAGCACCGTGACATGCTGAGTCTCTGGGAAAGCAGAGATCCCCAAAGCTGTTGTGCCTGTGGATAGGCTGCAGAGGGATAGTGAAAAACTGCATTAGTTTTCAGGGCTGGCACCTTCCCTGTGGGAGAAGGAGCCGTAAGTTTGCCTTTTCAGAAAAAAGCTTCTGCCGAGAGCGAGCACCGTGACATGCTGAGTCTCTGGGAAAGCAGAGATCCCCAAAGCTGTTGTGCCTGTGGATAGGCTGCAGAGGGATAGTGAAAAACTGCATTAGTTTTCAGGGCTGGCACCTTCCCTGTGGGAGAAGGAGCCGTAAGTTTGCCTTTTCAGAAAAAAGCTTCTGCCGAGAGCGAGCACCGTGACATGCTGAGTCTCTGGGAAAGCAGAGATCCCCAAAGCTGTTGTGCCTGTGGATAGGCTGCAGAGGGATAGTGAAAAACTGCATTAGTTTTCAGGGCTGGCACCTTCCCTGTGGGAGAAGGAGCCGTAAGTTTGCCTTTTCAGAAAAAAGCTTCTGCCGAGAGCGAGCACCGTGACATGCTGAGTCTCTGGGAAAGCAGAGATCCCCAAAGCTGTTGTGCCTGTGGATAGGCTGCAGAGGGATAGTGAAAAACTGCATTAGTTTTCAGGGCTGGCACCTTCCCTGTGGGAGAAGGAGCCGTAAGTTTGCCTTTTCAGAAAAAAGCTTCTGCCGAGAGCGAGCACCGTGACATGCTGAGTCTCTGGGAAAGCAGAGATCCCCAAAGCTGTTGTGCCTGTGGATAGGCTGCAGAGGGATAGTGAAAAACTGCATTAGTTTTCAGGGCTGGCACCTTCCCTGTGGGAGAAGGAGCCGTAAGTTTGCCTTTTCAGAAAAAAGCTTCTGCCGAGAGCGAGCACCGTGACATGCTGAGTCTCTGGGAAAGCAGAGATCCCCAAAGCTGTTGTGCCTGTGGATAGGCTGCAGAGGGATAGTGAAAAACTGCATTAGTTTTCAGGGCTGGCACCTTCCCTGTGGGAGAAGGAGCCGTAAGTTTGCCTTTTCAGAAAAAAGCTTCTGCCGAGAGCGAGCACCGTGACATGCTGAGTCTCTGGGAAAGCAGAGATCCCCAAAGCTGTTGTGCCTGTGGATAGGCTGCAGAGGGATAGTGAAAAACTGCATTAGTTTTCAGGGCTGGCACCTTCCCTGTGGGAGAAGGAGCCGTAAGTTTGCCTTTTCAGAAAAAAGCTTCTGCCGAGAGCGAGCACCGTGACATGCTGAGTCTCTGGGAAAGCAGAGATCCCCAAAGCTGTTGTGCCTGTGGATAGGCTGCAGAGGGATAGTGAAAAACTGCATTAGTTTTCAGGGCTGGCACCTTCCCTGTGGGAGAAGGAGCCGTAAGTTTGCCTTTTCAGAAAAAAGCTTCTGCCGAGAGCGAGCACCGTGACATGCTGAGTCTCTGGGAAAGCAGAGATCCCCAAAGCTGTTGTGCCTGTGGATAGGCTGCAGAGGGATAGTGAAAAACTGCATTAGTTTTCAGGGCTGGCACCTTCCCTGTGGGAGAAGGAGCCGTAAGTTTGCCTTTTCAGAAAAAAGCTTCTGCCGAGAGCGAGCACCGTGACATGCTGAGTCTCTGGGAAAGCAGAGATCCCCAAAGCTGTTGTGCCTGTGGATAGGCTGCAGAGGGATAGTGAAAAACTGCATTAGTTTTCAGGGCTGGCACCTTCCCTGTGGGAGAAGGAGCCGTAAGTTTGCCTTTTCAGAAAAAAGCTTCTGCCGAGAGCGAGCACCGTGACATGCTGAGTCTCTGGGAAAGCAGAGATCCCCAAAGCTGTTGTGCCTGTGGATAGGCTGCAGAGGGATAGTGAAAAACTGCATTAGTTTTCAGGGCTGGCACCTTCCCTGTGGGAGAAGGAGCCGTAAGTTTGCCTTTTCAGAAAAAAGCTTCTGCCGAGAGCGAGCACCGTGACATGCTGAGTCTCTGGGAAAGCAGAGATCCCCAAAGCTGTTGTGCCTGTGGATAGGCTGCAGAGGGATAGTGAAAAACTGCATTAGTTTTCAGGGCTGGCACCTTCCCTGTGGGAGAAGGAGCCGTAAGTTTGCCTTTTCAGAAAAAAGCTTCTGCCGAGAGCGAGCACCGTGACATGCTGAGTCTCTGGGAAAGCAGAGATCCCCAAAGCTGTTGTGCCTGTGGATAGGCTGCAGAGGGATAGTGAAAAACTGCATTAGTTTTCAGGGCTGGCACCTTCCCTGTGGGAGAAGGAGCCGTAAGTTTGCCTTTTCAGAAAAAAGCTTCTGCCGAGAGCGAGCACCGTGACATGCTGAGTCTCTGGGAAAGCAGAGATCCCCAAAGCTGTTGTGCCTGTGGATAGGCTGCAGAGGGATAGTGAAAAACTGCATTAGTTTTCAGGGCTGGCACCTTCCCTGTGGGAGAAGGAGCTGTAAGTTTGCCTTTTCAGAAAAAAGCTTCTGCCGAGAGCGAGCACCGTGACATGCTGAGTCTCTGGGAAAGCAGAGATCCCCAAAGCTGTTGTGCCTGTGGATAGGCTGCAGAGGGATAGTGAAAAACTGCATTAGTTTTCAGGGCTGGCACCTTCCCTGTGGGAGAAGGAGCCGTAAGTTTGCCTTTTCAGAAAAAAGCTTCTGCCGAGAGCGAGCACCGTGACATGCTGAGTCTCTGGGAAAGCAGAGATCCCCAAAGCTGTTGTGCCTGTGGATAGGCTGCAGAGGGATAGTGAAAAACTGCATTAGTTTTCAGGGCTGGCACCTTCCCTGTGGGAGAAGGAGCCGTAAGTTTGCCTTTTCAGAAAAAAGCTTCTGCCGAGAGCGAGCACCGTGACATGCTGAGTCTCTGGGAAAGCAGAGATCCCCAAAGCTGTTGTGCCTGTGGATAGGCTGCAGAGGGATAGTGAAAAACTGCATTAGTTTTCAGGGCTGGCACCTTCCCTGTGGGAGAAGGAGCCGTAAGTTTGCCTTTTCAGAAAAAAGCTTCTGCCGAGAGCGAGCACCGTGACATGCTGAGTCTCTGGGAAAGCAGAGATCCCCAAAGCTGTTGTGCCTGTGGATAGGCTGCAGAGGGATAGTGAAAAACTGCATTAGTTTTCAGGGCTGGCACCTTCCCTGTGGGAGAAGGAGCCGTAAGTTTGCCTTTTCAGAAAAAAGCTTCTGCCGAGAGCGAGCACCGTGACATGCTGAGTCTCTGGGAAAGCAGAGATCCCCAAAGCTGTTGTGCCTGTGGATAGGCTGCAGAGGGATAGTGAAAAACTGCATTAGTTTTCAGGGCTGGCACCTTCCCTGTGGGAGAAGGAGCCGTAAGTTTGCCTTTTCAGAAAAAAGCTTCTGCCGAGAGCGAGCACCGTGACATGCTGAGTCTCTGGGAAAGCAGAGATCCCCAAAGCTGTTGTGCCTGTGGATAGGCTGCAGAGGGATAGTGAAAAACTGCATTAGTTTTCAGGGCTGGCACCTTCCCTGTGGGAGAAGGAGCCGTAAGTTTGCCTTTTCAGAAAAAAGCTTCTGCCGAGAGCGAGCACCGTGACATGCTGAGTCTCTGGGAAAGCAGAGATCCCCAAAGCTGTTGTGCCTGTGGATAGGCTGCAGAGGGATAGTGAAAAACTGCATTAGTTTTCAGGGCTGGCACCTTCCCTGTGGGAGAAGGAGCCGTAAGTTTGCCTTTTCAGAAAAAAGCTTCTGCCGAGAGCGAGCACCGTGACATGCTGAGTCTCTGGGAAAGCAGAGATCCCCAAAGCTGTTGTGCCTGTGGATAGGCTGCAGAGGGATAGTGAAAAACTGCATTAGTTTTCAGGGCTGGCACCTTCCCTGTGGGAGAAGGAGCCGTAAGTTTGCCTTTTCAGAAAAAAGCTTCTGCCGAGAGCGAGCACCGTGACATGCTGAGTCTCTGGGAAAGCAGAGATCCCCAAAGCTGTTGTGCCTGTGGATAGGCTGCAGAGGGATAGTGAAAAACTGCATTAGTTTTCAGGGCTGGCACCTTCCCTGTGGGAGAAGGAGCCGTAAGTTTGCCTTTTCAGAAAAAAGCTTCTGCCGAGAGCGAGCACCGTGACATGCTGAGTCTCTGGGAAAGCAGAGATCCCCAAAGCTGTTGTGCCTGTGGATAGGCTGCAGAGGGATAGTGAAAAACTGCATTAGTTTTCAGGGCTGGCACCTTCCCTGTGGGAGAAGGAGCCGTAAGTTTGCCTTTTCAGAAAAAAGCTTCTGCCGAGAGCGAGCACCGTGACATGCTGAGTCTCTGGGAAAGCAGAGATCCCCAAAGCTGTTGTGCCTGTGGATAGGCTGCAGAGGGATAGTGAAAAACTGCATTAGTTTTCAGGGCTGGCACCTTCCCTGTGGGAGAAGGAGCCGTAAGTTTGCCTTTTCAGAAAAAAGCTTCTGCCGAGAGCGAGCACCGTGACATGCTGAGTCTCTGGGAAAGCAGAGATCCCCAAAGCTGTTGTGCCTGTGGATAGGCTGCAGAGGGATAGTGAAAAACTGCATTAGTTTTCAGGGCTGGCACCTTCCCTGTGGGAGAAGGAGCCGTAAGTTTGCCTTTTCAGAAAAAAGCTTCTGCCGAGAGCGAGCACCGTGACATGCTGAGTCTCTGGGAAAGCAGAGATCCCCAAAGCTGTTGTGCCTGTGGATAGGCTGCAGAGGGATAGTGAAAAACTGCATTAGTTTTCAGGGCTGGCACCTTCCCTGTGGGAGAAGGAGCCGTAAGTTTGCCTTTTCAGAAAAAAGCTTCTGCCGAGAGCGAGCACCGTGACATGCTGAGTCTCTGGGAAAGCAGAGATCCCCAAAGCTGTTGTGCCTGTGGATAGGCTGCAGAGGGATAGTGAAAAACTGCATTAGTTTTCAGGGCTGGCACCTTCCCTGTGGGAGAAGGAGCCGTAAGTTTGCCTTTTCAGAAAAAAGCTTCTGCCGAGAGCGAGCACCGTGACATGCTGAGTCTCTGGGAAAGCAGAGATCCCCAAAGCTGTTGTGCCTGTGGATAGGCTGCAGAGGGATAGTGAAAAACTGCATTAGTTTTCAGGGCTGGCACCTTCCCTGTGGGAGAAGGAGCCGTAAGTTTGCCTTTTCAGAAAAAAGCTTCTGCCGAGAGCGAGCACCGTGACATGCTGAGTCTCTGGGAAAGCAGAGATCCCCAAAGCTGTTGTGCCTGTGGATAGGCTGCAGAGGGATAGTGAAAAACTGCATTAGTTTTCAGGGCTGGCACCTTCCCTGTGGGAGAAGGAGCCGTAAGTTTGCCTTTTCAGAAAAAAGCTTCTGCCGAGAGCGAGCACCGTGACATGCTGAGTCTCTGGGAAAGCAGAGATCCCCAAAGCTGTTGTGCCTGTGGATAGGCTGCAGAGGGATAGTGAAAAACTGCATTAGTTTTCAGGGCTGGCACCTTCCCTGTGGGAGAAGGAGCCGTAAGTTTGCCTTTTCAGAAAAAAGCTTCTGCCGAGAGCGAGCACCGTGACATGCTGAGTCTCTGGGAAAGCAGAGATCCCCAAAGCTGTTGTGCCTGTGGATAGGCTGCAGAGGGATAGTGAAAAACTGCATTAGTTTTCAGGGCTGGCACCTTCCCTGTGGGAGAAGGAGCCGTAAGTTTGCCTTTTCAGAAAAAAGCTTCTGCCGAGAGCGAGCACCGTGACATGCTGAGTCTCTGGGAAAGCAGAGATCCCCAAAGCTGTTGTGCCTGTGGATAGGCTGCAGAGGGATAGTGAAAAACTGCATTAGTTTTCAGGGCTGGCACCTTCCCTGTGGGAGAAGGAGCCGTAAGTTTGCCTTTTCAGAAAAAAGCTTCTGCCGAGAGCGAGCACCGTGACATGCTGAGTCTCTGGGAAAGCAGAGATCCCCAAAGCTGTTGTGCCTGTGGATAGGCTGCAGAGGGATAGTGAAAAACTGCATTAGTTTTCAGGGCTGGCACCTTCCCTGTGGGAGAAGGAGCCGTAAGTTTGCCTTTTCAGAAAAAAGCTTCTGCCGAGAGCGAGCACCGTGACATGCTGAGTCTCTGGGAAAGCAGAGATCCCCAAAGCTGTTGTGCCTGTGGATAGGCTGCAGAGGGATAGTGAAAAACTGCATTAGTTTTCAGGGCTGGCACCTTCCCTGTGGGAGAAGGAGCCGTAAGTTTGCCTTTTCAGAAAAAAGCTTCTGCCGAGAGCGAGCACCGTGACATGCTGAGTCTCTGGGAAAGCAGAGATCCCCAAAGCTGTTGTGCCTGTGGATAGGCTGCAGAGGGATAGTGAAAAACTGCATTAGTTTTCAGGGCTGGCACCTTCCCTGTGGGAGAAGGAGCCGTAAGTTTGCCTTTTCAGAAAAAAGCTTCTGCCGAGAGCGAGCACCGTGACATGCTGAGTCTCTGGGAAAGCAGAGATCCCCAAAGCTGTTGTGCCTGTGGATAGGCTGCAGAGGGATAGTGAAAAACTGCATTAGTTTTCAGGGCTGGCACCTTCCCTGTGGGAGAAGGAGCCGTAAGTTTGCCTTTTCAGAAAAAAGCTTCTGCCGAGAGCGAGCACCGTGACATGCTGAGTCTCTGGGAAAGCAGAGATCCCCAAAGCTGTTGTGCCTGTGGATAGGCTGCAGAGGGATAGTGAAAAACTGCATTAGTTTTCAGGGCTGGCACCTTCCCTGTGGGAGAAGGAGCCGTAAGTTTGCCTTTTCAGAAAAAAGCTTCTGCCGAGAGCGAGCACCGTGACATGCTGAGTCTCTGGGAAAGCAGAGATCCCCAGTGCTGTTGTGCCTCTGGATAGGCTGCAGAGGGATACTGAAGATCAGCAGTTTCTTTCAGGGCTGGCACCTTCCCTGTGGGAGAAGGAGCCGTAAGTTTGCCTTTTCAGAAAAAAGCTTCTGCCGAGAGCGAGCACCGTGACATGCTGAGTCTCTGGGAAAGCAGAGATCCCCAGTGCTGTTGTGCCTGTGGATAGGCTGCAGAGGGATACTGAAGATTAGCAGTTTCTTTCAGGGCTGGCACCTTCCTTGTGGGAGAAGGAGCCGTAAGTTTGCCTTTTCAGAAAAAAGCTTCTGCTGAGAACGAGCACCGTGACATGCTGAGTCTGTGGAAAAGCAGAGATCCCCAGTGCTGTTGTGCCTGTGGTTAGGCTGCAGAGGGATACTGAAGATCAGCAGTTTCTTTCAGGGCTGGCACCTTCCTTGTGGGAGAAGGAGCCGTAAGTTTGCCTTTTCAGAAAAAGCTTCTGCCGAGAGCGAGCACCGTGACATGCTGAGTCTCTGGGAAAGCAGAGATCCCCAGTGCTGTTGTGCCTGTGGATAGGCTGCAGAGGGATACTGAAGATCAGCAGATTCTTTCAGGGCTGGCACCTTCCTTGTGGGAGAAGGAGCCGTAAGTTTGCCTTTTCAGAAAAAGCTTCTGCCGAGAGCGAGCACCGTGACATGCTGAGTCTCTGGGAAAGCAGAGATCCCCAGTGCTGTTGTGCCTGTGGATAGGCTGCAGAGGGATACTGAAGATCAGCAGATTCTTTCAGGGCTGGCACCTTCCTTGTGGGAGAAGGAGCCGTAAGTTTGCCTTTTCAGAAAAAAGCTTCTGCCGAGAAAGAGCACCGTGACATGCTGAGTCTCTGGGAAAGCAGAGATTCCCAGGGCTGTTGTGCCTGTGCATAGGCTGGAGGGGGCGGTGAAGACCACAAAATCTTTCAGGGCTGGCACTTTCCTTTCGGGAGAAGGAGCCAGACGTTTGCCTTTTCAGAAATAGTTTCTGCCGAGAGCGAGCACCGTGACATGCTGAGTCTCTGGGAAAGCAGAGATCCCCAGTGCTGTTGTGCCTGTGGATAGGCTGCAGAGGGATACTGAAGATTAGCAGTTTCTTTCAGGGCTGGCACCTTCCTTGTGGGAGAAGGAGCCGTAAGTTTGCCTTTTCAGAAAAAAGCTTCTGCCGAGAGCGAGCACCTTCACATGCTGAGTCTCTGGGAAAGCAGAGATCCCCAGTGCTGTTGTGCCTGTGGATAGGCTGCAGAGGGATACTGAAGATTAGCACTTTCTTTCAGGGCTGGCACCTTCCTTGTGGGAGAAGGAGCCGTAAGTTTGCCTTTTCAGAAAAAAGCTTCTGCCGAGAACGAGCACCGTGACATGCTGAGTCTCTGGGAAAGCAGAGATCCCCAGTGCTGTTGTGCCTGTGGATAGGCTGCAGAGGGATACTGAAGATCAGCAGTTTCTTTCAGGGCTGGCACCTTCCTTGTGGGAGAAGGAGCCGTAAGTTTGCCTTTTCAGAAAAAAGCTTCTGCCGAGAGCGAGCACCGTGACATGCTGAGTCTCTGGGAAAGCAGAGATCCCCAAAGCTGTTGTGCCTGTGGATAGGCTGCAGAGGGATAGTGAAAAACTGCATTAGTTTTCAGGGCTGGCACCTTCCCTGTGGGAGAAGGAGCCGTAAGTTTGCCTTTTCAGAAAAAAGCTTCTGCCGAGAGCGAGCACCGTGACATGCTGAGTCTCTGGGAAAGCAGAGATCCCCAGTGCTGTTGTGCCTGTGGATAGGCTGCAGAGGGATAGTGAAAAACTGCATTAGTTTTCAGGGCTGGCACCTTCCCTGTGGGAGAAGGAGCCGTAAGTTTGCCTTTTCAGAAAAAAGCTTCTGCCGAGAGCGAGCACCGTGACATGCTGAGTCTCTGGGAAAGCAGAGATCCCCAAAGCTGTTGTGCCTGTGGATAGGCTGCAGAGGGATAGTGAAAAACTGCATTAGTTTTCAGGGCTGGCACTTTCCTTTCGGGAGAAGGAGCCCTAAGTTTTCCTTTTCAGGAAAAGGCTCTGGCGAGAGTGAGCACCGTGACATGCTGAGTCTCTGGGAAAGCAGAGATCCCCAAAGCTGTTGTGCCTGTGGATAGGCTGCAGAGGGATAGTGAAAAACTGCATTAGTTTTCAGGACTGGCACCTTCCCTGTGGGAGAAGGAGCCGTAAGTTTGCCTTTTCAGAAAAAAGCTTCTGCCGAGAGCGAGCACCGTGACATGCTGAGTCTCTGGGAAAGCAGAGATCCCCAAAGCTGTTGTGCCTGTGGATAGGCTGCAGAGGGATAGTGAAAAACTGCATTAGTTTTCAGGGCTGGCACCTTCCCTGTGGGAGAAGGAGCCGTAAGTTTGCCTTTTCAGAAAAAAGCTTCTGCCGAGAGCGAGCACCGTGACATGCTGAGTCTCTGGGAAAGCAGAGATCCCCAAAGCTGTTGTGCCTGTGGATAGGCTGCAGAGGGATAGTGAAAAACTGCATTAGTTTTCAGGGCTGGCACCTTCCCTGTGGGAGAAGGATCCGTAAGTTTGCCTTTTCAGAAAAAAGCTTCTGCCGAGAGCGAGCACCGTGACATGCTGAGTCTCTGGGAAAGCAGAGATCCCCAAAGCTGTTGTGCCTGTGGATAGGCTGCAGAGGGATAGTGAAAAACTGCATTAGTTTTCAGGGCTGGCACCTTCCCTGTGGGAGAAGGAGCCGTAAGTTTGCCTTTTCAGAAAAAAGCTTCTGCCGAGAGCGAGCACCGTGACATGCTGAGTCTCTGGGAAAGCAGAGATCCCCAAAGCTGTTGTGCCTGTGGATAGGCTGCAGAGGGATAGTGAAAAACTGCATTAGTTTTCAGGGCTGGCACCTTCCCTGTGGGAGAAGGAGCCGTAAGTTTGCCTTTTCAGAAAAAAGCTTCTGCCGAGAGCGAGCACCGTGACATGCTGAGTCTCTGGGAAAGCAGAGATCCCCAAAGCTGTTGTGCCTGTGGATAGGCTGCAGAGGGATAGTGAAAAACTGCATTAGTTTTCAGGGCTGGCACCTTCCCTGTGGGAGAAGGAGCCGTAAGTTTGCCTTTTCAGAAAAAAGCTTCTGCCGAGAGCGAGCACCGTGACATGCTGAGTCTCTGGGAAAGCAGAGATCCCCAAAGCTGTTGTGCCTGTGGATAGGCTGCAGAGGGATAGTGAAAAACTGCATTAGTTTTCAGGGCTGGCACCTTCCCTGTGGGAGAAGGAGCCGTAAGTTTGCCTTTTCAGAAAAAAGCTTCTGCCGAGAGCGAGCACCGTGACATGCTGAGTCTCTGGGAAAGCAGAGATCCCCAAAGCTGTTGTGCCTGTGGATAGGCTGCAGAGGGATAGTGAAAAACTGCATTAGTTTTCAGGGCTGGCACCTTCCCTGTGGGAGAAGGAGCCGTAAGTTTGCCTTTTCAGAAAAAAGCTTCTGCCGAGAGCGAGCACCGTGACATGCTGAGTCTCTGGGAAAGCAGAGATCCCCAAAGCTGTTGTGCCTGTGGATAGGCTGCAGAGGGATAGTGAAAAACTGCATTAGTTTTCAGGGCTGGCACCTTCCCTGTGGGAGAAGGAGCCGTAAGTTTGCCTTTTCAGAAAAAAGCTTCTGCCAAGAACGAGCACCGTGACATGCTGAGTCTCTGGGAAAGCAGAGATCCCCAGTGCTGTTGTGCCTGTGGATAGGCTGCAGAGGGATACTGAAGATCAGCAGTTTCTTTCAGGGCTGGCACCTTCCTTGTGGGAGAAGGAGCCGTAAGTTTGCCTTTTCAGAAAAAAGCTTCTGCCGAGAGCGAGCACCGTGACATGCTGAGTCTCTGGGAAAGCAGAGATCCCCAGTGCTGTTGTGCCTCTGGATAGGCTGCAGAGGGATACTGAAGATCAGCAGTTTCTTTCAGGGCTGGCACCTTCCCTGTGGGAGAAGGAGCCGTAAGTTTGCCTTTTCAGAAAAAAGCTTCTGCCGAGAGCGAGCACCGTGACATGCTGAGTCTCTGGGAAAGCAGAGATCCCCAGTGCTGTTGTGCCTGTGGATAGGCTGCAGAGGGATACTGAAGATTAGCAGTTTCTTTCAGGGCTGGCACCTTCCTTGTGGGAGAAGGAGCCGTAAGTTTGCCTTTTCAGAAAAAGCTTCTGCCGAGAGCGAGCACCGTGACATGCTGAGTCTCTGGGAAAGCAGAGATCCCCAGTGCTGTTGTGCCTGTGGATAGGCTGCAGAGGGATACTGAAGATCAGCAGATTCTTTCAGGGCTGGCACCTTCCTTGTGGGAGAAGGAGCCGTAAGTTTGCCTTTTCAGAAAAAGCTTCTGCCGAGAGCGAGCACCGTGACATGCTGAGTCTCTGGGAAAGCAGAGATCCCCAGTGCTGTTGTGCCTGTGGATAGGCTGCAGAGGGATACTGAAGATCAGCAGATTCTTTCAGGGCTGGCACCTTCCTTGTGGGAGAAGGAGCCGTAAGTTTGCCTTTTCAGAAAAAAGCTTCTGCCGAGAAAGAGCACCGTGACATGCTGAGTCTCTGGGAAAGCAGAGATTCCCAGGGCTGTTGTGCCTGTGCATAGGCTGGAGGGGGCGGTGAAGACCACAAAATCTTTCAGGGCTGGCACTTTCCTTTCGGGAGAAGGAGCCAGACGTTTGCCTTTTCAGAAATAGTTTCTGCCGAGAGCGAGCACCGTGACATGCTGAGTCTCTGGGAAAGCAGAGATCCCCAGTGCTGTTGTGCCTGTGGATAGGCTGCAGAGGGATACTGAAGATTAGCAGTTTCTTTCAGGGCTGGCACCTTCCTTGTGGGAGAAGGAGCCGTAAGTTTGCCTTTTCAGAAAAAAGCTTCTGCCGAGAGCGAGCACCTTCACATGCTGAGTCTCTGGGAAAGCAGAGATCCCCAGTGCTGTTGTGCCTGTGGATAGGCTGCAGAGGGATACTGAAGATTAGCACTTTCTTTCAGGGCTGGCACCTTCCTTGTGGGAGAAGGAGCCGTAAGTTTGCCTTTTCAGAAAAAAGCTTCTGCCGAGAACGAGCACCGTGACATGCTGAGTCTCTGGGAAAGCAGAGATCCCCAGTGCTGTTGTGCCTGTGGATAGGCTGCAGAGGGATAGTGAAGATCAGCAGTTTCTTTCAGGGCTGGCACCTTCCTTGTGGGAGAAGGAGCCGTAAGTTTGCCTTTTCAGAAAAAAGCTTCTGCCGAGAGCGAGCACCGTGACATGCTGAGTCTCTGGGAAAGCAGAGATCCCCAAAGCTGTTGTGCCTGTGGATAGGCTGCAGAGGGATAGTGAAAAACTGCATTAGTTTTCAGGGCTGGCACCTTCCCTGTGGGAGAAGGAGCCGTAAGTTTGCCTTTTCAGAAAAAAGCTTCTGCCGAGAGCGAGCACCGTGACATGCTGAGTCTCTGGGAAAGCAGAGATCCCCAGTGCTGTTGTGCCTGTGGATAGGCTGCAGAGGGATAGTGAAAAACTGCATTAGTTTTCAGGGCTGGCACCTTCCCTGTGGGAGAAGGAGCCGTAAGTTTGCCTTTTCAGAAAAAAGCTTCTGCCGAGAGCGAGCACCGTGACATGCTGAGTCTCTGGGAAAGCAGAGATCCCCAAAGCTGTTGTGCCTGTGGATAGGCTGCAGAGGGATAGTGAAAAACTGCATTAGTTTTCAGGGCTGGCACTTTCCTTTCGGGAGAAGGAGCCCTAAGTTTTCCTTTTCAGGAAAAGGCTCTGGCGAGAGTGAGCACCGTGACATGCTGAGTCTCTGGGAAAGCAGAGATCCCCAAAGCTGTTGTGCCTGTGGATAGGCTGCAGAGGGATAGTGAAAAACTGCATTAGTTTTCAGGACTGGCACCTTCCCTGTGGGAGAAGGAGCCGTAAGTTTGCCTTTTCAGAAAAAAGCTTCTGCCGAGAGCGAGCACCGTGACATGCTGAGTCTCTGGGAAAGCAGAGATCCCCAAAGCTGTTGTGCCTGTGGATAGGCTGCAGAGGGATAGTGAAAAACTGCATTAGTTTTCAGGGCTGGCACCTTCCCTGTGGGAGAAGGAGCCGTAAGTTTGCCTTTTCAGAAAAAAGCTTCTGCCGAGAGCGAGCACCGTGACATGCTGAGTCTCTGGGAAAGCAGAGATCCCCAAAGCTGTTGTGCCTGTGGATAGGCTGCAGAGGGATAGTGAAAAACTGCATTAGTTTTCAGGGCTGGCACCTTCCCTGTGGGAGAAGGAGCCGTAAGTTTGCCTTTTCAGAAAAAAGCTTCTGCCGAGAGCGAGCACCGTGACATGCTGAGTCTCTGGGAAAGCAGAGATCCCAAAAGCTGTTGTGCCTGTGGATAGGCTGCAGAGGGATAGTGAATACCAGCAAGATCTTTCAGGGCTGGCACCTTCCTTGTGGGAGAAGGAGCCGTAAGTTTGCCTTTTCAGGAAAAGGCTCTGGCGAGAGTGAGCACCGTGACATGCTGAGTCTCTGGGAAAGCAGAGATCCCCAAAGCTGTTGTGCCTGTGGATAGGCTGCAGAGGGATAGTGAAAAACTGCATTAGTTTTCAGGGCTGGCACCTTCCCTGTGGGAGAAGGAGCCGTAAGTTTGCCTTTTCAGAAAAAAGCTTCTGCCGAGAGCGAGCACCGTGACATGCTGAGTGTCTGGGAAAGCAGAGATCCCCAGTGCTGTTGTGCCTGTGGATAGGCTGCAGAGGGATAGTGAAAAACTGCATTAGTTTTCAGGGCTGGCACCTTCCCTGTGGGAGAAGGAGCCGTAAGTTTGCCTTTTCAGAAAAAAGCTTCTGCCAAGAACGAGCACCGTGACTTGCTGAGTCTCTGGGAAAGCAGAGATCCCCAGTGCTGTTTTGCCTGTGGATAGGCTGCAGAGGGATACTGAAGATCAGCAGATTCTTTCAGGGCTGGCACCTTCCTTGTGGGAGAAGGAGCCGTAAGTTTGCCTTTTCAGAAAAAAGCTTCTGCCGAGAATGAGCACCGTGACATGCTGAGTCTCTGGGAAAGCAGAGATTCCCAGGGCTGTTGTGCCTGTGCATAGGCTGGAGGGGGCGGTGAAGACCACAAAATCTTTCAGGGCTGGCACTTTCCTTTCGGGAGAAGGAGCCAGACGTTTGCCTTTTCAGAAATAGTTTCTGCCGAGAGCGAGCACCGTGACATGCTGAGTCTCTGGGAAAGCAGAGATCCCCAGTGCTGTTGTGCCTGTGGATAGGCTGCAGAGGGATACTGAAGATTAGCACTTTCTTTCAGGGCTGGCACCTTCCTTGTGGGAGAAGGAGCCGTAAGTTTGCCTTTTCAGAAAAAAGCTTCTGCCGAGAGCGAGCACCTTCACATGCTGAGTCTCTGGGAAAGCAGAGATCCCCAGTGCTGTTGTGCCTGTGGATAGTCTGCAGAGGGATACTGAAGATTAGCACTTTCTTTCAGGGCTGGCACCTTCCTTGTGGGAGAAGGAGCCGTAAGTTTGCCTTTTCAGAAAAAAGCTTCTGCCGAGAACGAGCACCGTGACATGCTGAGTCTCTGGGAAAGCAGAGATCCCCAAAGCTGTTGTGCCTGTGGATAGGCTGCAGAGGGATAGTGAAAAACTGCATTAGTTTTCAGGACTGGCACCTTCCCTGTGGGAGAAGGAGCCGTAAGTTTGCCTTTTCAGAAAAAAGCTTCTGCCGAGAGCGAGCACCGTGACATGCTGAGTCTCTGGGAAAGCAGAGATCCCCAAAGCTGTTGTGCCTGTGGATAGGCTGCAGAGGGATACTGAAGATTAGCAGTTTCTTTCAGGGCTGGCACCTTCCTTGTGGGAGAAGGAGCCGTAAGTTTGCCTTTTCAGAAAAAAGCTTCTGCCGAGAGCGAGCACCTTCACATGCTGAGTCTCTGGGAAAGCAGAGATCCCCAGTGCTGTTGCGGCTAATGATAGGATGCAGAGGGATACTGAAGATCAGCAGTTTCTTTCAGGACTGGCACCTTCCTTGTGGGAGAAGGAGCCGTAAGTTTGCCTTTTCAGATAAAAGCTTCTGCCGAGAGCGAGCACCGTGACATGCTGAGTCTCTGGGAAAGCAGAGATCCCCAAAGCTGTTGTGCCTGTGGATAGGCTGCAGAGGGATAGTGAAAAACTGCATTAGTTTTCAGGGCTGGCACCTTCCCTGTGGGAGAAGGAGCCGTAAGTTTGCCTTTTCAGATAAAAGCTTCTGCCGAGAGCGAGCACCGTGACATGCTGAGTCTCTGGGAAAGCAGAGATCCCCAAAGCTGTTGTGCCTGTGGATAGGCTGCAGAGGGATAGTGAAAAACTGCATTAGTTTTCAGGGCTGGCACCTTCCCTGTGGGAGAAGGAGCCGTAAGTTTGCCTTTTCAGAAAAAAGCTTCTGCCGAGAGCGAGCACCGTGACATGCTGAGTCTCTGGGAAAGCAGAGATCCCCAAAGCTGTTGTGCCTGTGGATAGGCTGCAGAGGGATAGTGAAAAACTGCATTAGTTTTCAGGGCTGGCACATTCCCTGTGGGAGAAGGAGCCGTAAGTTTGCCTTTTCAGAAAAAAGCTGCTGCCGAGAGCGAGCACCGTGACATGCTGAGTCTCTGGGAAAGCAGAGATCCCCAAAGCTGTTGTGCCTGTGGATAGGCTGCAGAGGGATAGTGAAAAACTGCATTAGTTTTCAGGGCTGGCACCTTCCCTGTGGGAGAAGGAGCCGTAAGTTTGCCTTTTCAGAAAAAAGCTTCTGCCGAGAGCGAGCACCGTGACATGCTGAGTCTCTGGGAAAGCAGAGATCCCCAGTGCTGTTGCGGCTAATGATAGGATGCAGAGGGATACTGAAGATCAGCAGTTTCTTTCAGGGCTGGCACCTTCCTGGTGGGAGAAGGAGCCATAAGTTTGCCTTGTCAGAAAAAAGCTTCTGCCGAGAACGAGCACCGTGACATGCTGAGTCTCTGGGAGAGCAGAGATCCACAGTGCTGTTGTGCCTGTGGATAGGCTGCAGAGGGATACTGAAGATCAGCAGTTTCTTTCAGGGCTGGCACCTTCCTTGTGGGAGAAGGAGCCGTAAGTTTGCCTTTTCAGATAAAAGCTTCTGCCGAGAGCGAGCACCGTGACATACTGAGTCTCTGGGAAAGCAGAGATCCCCAAAGCTGTTGTGCCTGTGGATAGGCTGCAGAGGGATAGTGAAAAACTGCATTAGTTTTCAGGGCTGGCACCTTCCCTGTGGGAGAAGGAGCCGTAAGGTTGCCTTTTCAGAAAAAAGCTTCTGCCGAGAGCGAGCACCGTGACATGCTGAGTCTCTGGGAAAGCAGAGATCCCCAAAGCTGTTGTGCCTGTGGATAGGCTGCAGAGGGATAGTGAAAAACTGCATTAGTTTTCAGGGCTGGCACCTTCCCTGTGGGAGAAGGAGCCGTAAGTTTGCCTTTTCAGAAAAAAGCTTCTGCCGAGAGCGAGCACCGTGACATGCTGAGTCTCTGGGAAAGCAGAGATCCCCAAAGCTGTTGTGCCTGTGGATAGGCTGCAGAGGGATAGTGAAAAACTGCATTAGTTTTCAGGGCTGGCACCTTCCCTGTGGGAGAAGGAGCCGTAAGTTTGCCTTTTCAGAAAAAAGCTTCTGCCGAGAGCGAGCACCGTGACATGCTGAGTCTCTGGGAAAGCAGAGATCCCCAAAGCTGTTGTGCCTGTGGATAGGCTGCAGAGGGATAGTGAAAAACTGCATTAGTTTTCAGGGCTGGCACCTTCCCTGTGGGAGAAGGAGCCGTAAGTTTGCCTTTTCAGAAAAAAGCTTCTGCCGAGAGCGAGCACCGTGACATGCTGAGTCTCTGGGAAAGCAGAGATCCCCAAAGCTGTTGTGCCTGTGGATAGGCTGCAGAGGGATAGTGAAAAACTGCATTAGTTTTCAGGGCTGGCACCTTCCCTGTGGGAGAAGGAGCCGTAAGTTTGCCTTTTCAGAAAAAAGCTTCTGCCGAGAGCGAGCACCGTGACATGCTGAGTCTCTGGGAAAGCAGAGATCCCCAAAGCTGTTGTGCCTGTGGATAGGCTGCAGAGGGATAGTGAAAAACTGCATTAGTTTTCAGGGCTGGCACCTTCCCTGTGGGAGAAGGAGCCGTAAGTTTGCCTTTTCAGAAAAAAGCTTCTGCCGAGAGCGAGCACCGTGACATGCTGAGTCTCTGGGAAAGCAGAGATCCCCAAAGCTGTTGTGCCTGTGGATAGGCTGCAGAGGGATAGTGAAAAACTGCATTAGTTTTCAGGGCTGGCACCTTCCCTGTGGGAGAAGGAGCCGTAAGTTTGCCTTTTCAGAAAAAAGCTGCTGCCGAGAGCGAGCACCGTGACATGCTGAGTCTCTGGGAAAGCAGAGATCCCCAAAGCTGTTGTGCCTGTGGATAGGCTGCAGAGGGATAGTGAAAAACTGCATTAGTTTTCAGGGCTGGCACCTTCCCTGTGGGAGAAGGAGCCGTAAGTTTGCCTTTTCAGAAAAAAGCTTCTGCCGAGAGCGAGCACCGTGACATGCTGAGTCTCTGGGAAAGCAGAGATCCCCAGTGCTGTTGCGGCTAATGATAGGATGCAGAGGGATACTGAAGATCAGCAGTTTCTTTCAGGGCTGGCACCTTCCTTGTGGGAGAAGGAGCCATAAGTTTGCCTTGTCAGAAAAAAGCTTCTGCCGAGAACGAGCACCGTGACATGCTGAGTCTCTGGGAGAGCAGAGATCCACAGTGCTGTTGTGCCTGTGGATAGGCTGCAGAGGGATACTGAAGATCAGCAGTTTCTTTCAGGGCTGGCACCTTCCTTGTGGGAGAAGGAGCCGTAAGTTTGCCTTTTCAGATAAAAGCTTCTGCCGAGAGCGAGCACCGTGACATACTGAGTCTCTGGGAAAGCAGAGATCCCCAAAGCTGTTGTGCCTGTGGATAGGCTGCAGAGGGATAGTGAAAAACTGCATTAGTTTTCAGGGCTGGCACCTTCCCTGTGGGAGAAGGAGCCGTAAGGTTGCCTTTTCAGAAAAAAGCTTCTGCCGAGAGCGAGCACCGTGACATGCTGAGTCTCTGGGAAAGCAGAGATCCCCAAAGCTGTTGTGCCTGTGGATAGGCTGCAGAGGGATAGTGAAAAACTGCATTAGTTTTCAGGGCTGGCACCTTCCCTGTGGGAGAAGGAGCCGTAAGGTTGCCTTTTCAGAAAAAAGCTTCTGCCGAGAGCGAGCACCGTGACATGCTGAGTCTCTGGGAAAGCAGAGATCCCCAAAGCTGTTGTGCCTGTGGATAGGCTGCAGAGGGATAGTGAAAAACTGCATTAGTTTTCAGGGCTGGCACCTTCCCTGTGGGAGAAGGAGCCGTAAGTTTGCCTTTTCAGAAAAAAGCTTCTGCCGAGAGCGAGCACCGTGACATGCTGAGTCTCTGGGAAAGCAGAGATCCCCAAAGCTGTTGTGCCTGTGGATAGGCTGCAGAGGGATAGTGAAAAACTGCATTAGTTTTCAGGGCTGGCACCTTCCCTGTGGGAGAAGGAGCCGTAAGTTTGCCTTTTCAGAAAAAAGCTTCTGCCGAGAGCGAGTACCGTGACATGCTGAGTCTCTGGGAAAGCAGAGATCCCCAAAGCTGTTGTGCCTGTGGATAGGCTGCAGAGGGATAGTGAAAAACTGCATTAGTTTTCAGGGCTGGCACCTTCCCTGTGGGAGAAGGAGCCGTAAGTTTGCCTTTTCAGAAAAAAGCTTCTGCCGAGAGCGAGCACCGTGACATGCTGAGTCTCTGGGAAAGCAGAGATCCCCAAAGCTGTTGTGCCTGTGGATAGGCTGCAGAGGGATAGTGAAAAACTGCATTAGTTTTCAGGGCTGGCACCTTCCCTGTGGGAGAAGGAGCCGTAAGTTTGCCTTTTCAGAAAAAAGCTTCTGCCGAGAGCGAGCACCGTGACATGCTGAGTCTCTGGGAAAGCAGAGATCCCCAAAGCTGTTGTGCCTGTGGATAGGCTGCAGAGGGATAGTGAAAAACTGCATTAGTTTTCAGGGCTGGCACCTTCCCTGTGGGAGAAGGAGCCGTAAGTTTGCCTTTTCAGAAAAAAGCTTCTGCCGAGAGCGAGCACCGTGACATGCTGAGTCTCTGGGAAAGCAGAGATCCCCAAAGCTGTTGTGCCTGTGGATAGGCTGCAGAGGGATAGTGAAAAACTGCATTAGTTTTCAGGGCTGGCACCTTCCCTGTGGGAGAAGGAGCCGTAAGTTTGCCTTTTCAGAAAAAAGCTTCTGCCGAGAGCGAGCACCGTGACATGCTGAGTCTCTGGGAAAGCAGAGATCCCCAAAGCTGTTGTGCCTGTGGATAGGCTGCAGAGGGATAGTGAAAAACTGCATTAGTTTTCAGGGCTGGCACCTTCCCTGTGGGAGAAGGAGCCGTAAGTTTGCCTTTTCAGAAAAAAGCTGCTGCCGAGAGCGAGCACCGTGACATGCTGAGTCTCTGGGAAAGCAGAGATCCCCAAAGCTGTTGTGCCTGTGGATAGGCTGCAGAGGGATAGTGAAAAACTGCATTAGTTTTCAGGGCTGGCACCTTCCCTGTGGGAGAAGGAGCCGTAAGTTTGCCTTTTCAGAAAAAAGCTTCTGCCGAGAGCGAGCACCGTGACATGCTGAGTCTCTGGGAAAGCAGAGATCCCCAAAGCTGTTGTGCCTGTGGATAGGCTGCAGAGGGATAGTGAAAAACTGCATTAGTTTTCAGGGCTGGCACCTTCCCTGTGGGAGAAGGAGCCGTAAGTTTGCCTTTTCAGAAAAAAGCTTCTGCCGAGAGCGAGCACCGTGACATGCTGAGTCTCTGGGAAAGCAGAGATCCCCAAAGCTGTTGTGCCTGTGGATAGGCTGCAGAGGGATAGTGAAAAACTGCATTAGTTTTCAGGGCTGGCACCTTCCCTGTGGGAGAAGGAGCCGTAAGTTTGCCTTTTCAGAAAAAAGCTTCTGCCGAGAGCGAGCACCGTGACATGCTGAGTCTCTGGGAAAGCAGAGATCCCCAAAGCTGTTGTGCCTGTGGATAGGCTGCAGAGGGATAGTGAAAAACTGCATTAGTTTTCAGGGCTGGCACCTTCCCTGTGGGAGAAGGAGCCGTAAGTTTGCCTTTTCAGAAAAAAGCTTCTGCCGAGAGCGAGCACCGTGACATGCTGAGTCTCTGGGAAAGCAGAGATCCCCAAAGCTGTTGGTGCCTGTGGATAGGCTGCAGAGGGATAGTGAAAAACTGCATTAGTTTTCAGGGCTGGCACCTTCCCTGTGGGAGAAGGAGCCGTAAGTTTGCCTTTTCAGAAAAAAAGCTTCTGCCGAGAGCGAGCACCGTGACATGCTGAGTCTCTGGGAAAGCAGAGATCCCCAAAGCTGTTGTGCCTGTGGATAGGCTGCAGAGGGATAGTGAAAAACTGCATTAGTTTTCAGGGCTGGCACCTTCCCTGTGGGAGAAGGAGCCGTAAGTTTGCCTTTTCAGAAAAAGCTTCTGCCGAGAGCGAGCACCGTGACATGCTGAGTCTCTGGGAAAGCAGAGATCCCCAAAGCTGTTGTGCCTGTGGATAGGCTGCAGAGGGATAGTGAAAAACTGCATTAGTTTTCAGGGCTGGCACCTTCCCTGTGGGAGAAGGAGCCGTAAGTTTGCCTTTTCAGAAAAAAAGCTTCTGCCGAGAGCGAGCACCGTGACATGCTGAGTCTCTGGGAAAGCAGAGATCCCCAAAGCTGTTGTGCCTGTGGATAGGCTGCAGAGGGATAGTGAAAAACTGCATTAGTTTTCAGGGCTGGCACCTTCCCTGTGGGAGAAGGAGCCGTAAGTTTGCCTTTTCAGAAAAAAGCTTCTGCCGAGAGCGAGCACCGTGACATGCTGAGTCTCTGGGAAAGCAGAGATCCCCAAAGCTGTTGTGCCTGTGGATAGGCTGCAGAGGGATAGTGAAAAACTGCATTAGTTTTCAGGGCTGGCACCTTCCCTGTGGGAGAAGGAGCCGTAAGTTTGCCTTTTCAGAAAAAAGCTTCTGCCGAGAGCGAGCACCGTGACATGCTGAGTCTCTGGGAAAGCAGAGATCCCCAAAGCTGTTGTGCCTGTGGATAGGCTGCAGAGGGATAGTGAAAAACTGCATTAGTTTTCAGGGCTGGCACCTTCCCTGTGGGAGAAGGAGCCGTAAGTTTGCCTTTTCAGAAAAAAGCTTCTGCCGAGAGCGAGCACCGTGACATGCTGAGTCTCTGGGAAAGCAGAGATCCCCAAAGCTGTTGTGCCTGTGGATAGGCTGCAGAGGGATAGTGAAAAACTGCATTAGTTTTCAGGGCTGGCACCTTCCCTGTGGGAGAAGGAGCCGTAAGTTTGCCTTTTCAGAAAAAAGCTTCTGCCGAGAGCGAGCACCGTGACATGCTGAGTCTCTGGGAAAGCAGAGATCCCCAAAGCTGTTGTGCCTGTGGATAGGCTGCAGAGGGATAGTGAACAACTGCATTAGTTTTCAGGGCTGGCACCTTCCCTGTGGGAGAAGGAGCCGTAAGTTTGCCTTTTCAGAAAAAAGCTTCTGCCGAGAGCGAGCACCGTGACATGCTGAGTCTCTGGGAAAGCAGAGATCCCCAAAGCTGTTGTGCCTGTGGATAGGCTGCAGAGGGATAGTGAAAAACTGCATTAGTTTTCAGGGCTGGCACCTTCCCTGTGGGAGAAGGAGCCGTAAGTTTGCCTTTTCAGAAAAAAGCTTCTGCCGAGAGCGAGCACCGTGACATGCTGAGTCTCTGGGAAAGCAGAGATCCCCAAAGCTGTTGTGCCTGTGGATAGGCTGCAGAGGGATAGTGAAAAACTGCATTAGTTTTCAGGGCTGGCACCTTCCCTGTGGGAGAAGGAGCCGTAAGTTTGCCTTTTCAGAAAAAAGCTTCTGCCGAGAGCGAGCACCGTGACATGCTGAGTCTCTGGGAAAGCAGAGATCCCCAAAGCTGTTGTGCCTGTGGATAGGCTGCAGAGGGATAGTGAAAAACTGCATTAGTTTTCAGGGCTGGCACCTTCCCTGTGGGAGAAGGAGCCGTAAGTTTGCCTTTTCAGAAAAAAGCTTCTGCCGAGAGCGAGCACCGTGACATGCTGAGTCTCTGGGAAAGCAGAGATCCCCAAAGCTGTTGTGCCTGTGGATAGGCTGCAGAGGGATAGTGAAAAACTGCATTAGTTTTCAGGGCTGGCACCTTCCCTGTGGGAGAAGGAGCCGTAAGTTTGCCTTTTCAGAAAAAAGCTTCTGCCGAGAGCGAGCACCGTGGACATGCTGAGTCTCTGGGAAAGCAGAGATCCCCAAAGCTGTTGTGCCTGTGGATAGGCTGCAGAGGGATAGTGAAAAACTGCATTAGTTTTCAGGGCTGGCACCTTCCCTGTGGGAGAAGGAGCCGTAAGTTTGCCTTTTCAGAAAAAAGCTTCTGCCGAGAGCGAGCACCGTGACATGCTGAGTCTCTGGGAAAGCAGAGATCCCCAAAGCTGTTGTGCCTGTGGATAGGCTGCAGAGGGATAGTGAAAAACTGCATTAGTTTTCAGGGCTGGCACCTTCCCTGTGGGAGAAGGAGCCGTAAGTTTGCCTTTTCAGAAAAAAGCTTCTGCCGAGAGCGAGCACCGTGACATGCTGAGTCTCTCTGGGAAAGCAGAGATCCCCAAAGCTGTTGTGCCTGTGGATAGGCTGCAGAGGGATAGTGAAAAACTGCATTAGTTTTCAGGGCTGGCACCTTCCCTGTGGGAGAAGGAGCCGTAAGTTTGCCTTTTCAGAAAAAAGCTTCTGCCGAGAGCGAGCACCGTGACATGCTGAGTCTCTGGGAAAGCAGAGATCCCCAAAGCTGTTGTGCCTGTGGATAGGCTGCAGAGGGATAGTGAAAAACTGCATTAGTTTTCAGGGCTGGCACCTTCCCTGTGGGAGAA
The DNA here is from genome assembly GCF_929443795.1 of Astur gentilis. NCBI lineage: Eukaryota > Metazoa > Chordata > Aves > Accipitriformes > Accipitridae > Astur > Astur gentilis. The sequence goes on from NW_026061016.1 coordinate 27,585, forward strand.
GGAGCCGTAAGTTTGCCTTTTCAGAAAAAAGCTTCTGCCGAGAGCGAGCACCGTGACATGCTGAGTCTCTGGGAAAGCAGAGATCCCCAAAGCTGTTGTGCCTGTGGATAGGCTGCAGAGGGATAGTGAAAAACTGCATTAGTTTTCAGGGCTGGCACCTTCCCTGTGGGAGAAGGAGCCGTAAGTTTGCCTTTTCAGAAAAAAGCTTCTGCCGAGAGCGAGCACCGTGACATGCTGAGTCTCTGGGAAAGCAGAGATCCCCAAAGCTGTTGTGCCTGTGGATAGGCTGCAGAGGGATAGTGAAAAACTGCATTAGTTTTCAGGGCTGGCACCTTCCCTGTGGGAGAAGGAGCCGTAAGTTTGCCTTTTCAGAAAAAAGCTTCTGCCGAGAGCGAGCACCGTGACATGCTGAGTCTCTGGGAAAGCAGAGATCCCCAAAGCTGTTGTGCCTGTGGATAGGCTGCAGAGGGATAGTGAAAAACTGCATTAGTTTTCAGGGCTGGCACCTTCCCTGTGGGAGAAGGAGCCGTAAGTTTGCCTTTTCAGAAAAAAGCTGCTGCCGAGAGCGAGCACCGTGACATGCTGAGTCTCTGGGAAAGCAGAGATCCCCACAGCTGTTGTGCCTGTGGATAGGCTGCAGAGGGATAGTGAAAAACTGCATTAGTTTTCAGGGCTGGCACCTTCCCTGTGGGAGAAGGAGCCGTAAGTTTGCCTTTTCAGAAAAAAGCTGCTGCCGAGAGCGAGCACCGTGACATGCTGAGTCTCTGGGAAAGCAGAGATCCCCAAAGCTGTTGTGCCTGTGGATAGGCTGCAGAGGGATAGTGAAAAACTGCATTAGTTTTCAGGGCTGGCACCTTCCCTGTGGGAGAAGGAGCCGTAAGTTTGCCTTTTCAGAAAAAAGCTTCTGCCGAGAGCGAGCACCGTGACATGCTGAGTCTCTGGGAAAGCAGAGATCCCCAAAGCTGTTGTGCCTGTGGATAGGCTGCAGAGGGATAGTGAAAAACTGCATTAGTTTTCAGGGCTGGCACCTTCCCTGTGGGAGAAGGAGCCGTAAGTTTGCCTTTTCAGAAAAAAGCTTCTGCCGAGAGCGAGCACCGTGACATGCTGAGTCTCTGGGAAAGCAGAGATCCCCAAAGCTGTTGTGCCTGTGGATAGGCTGCAGAGGGATAGTGAAAAACTGCATTAGTTTTCAGGGCTGGCACCTTCCCTGTGGGAGAAGGAGCCGTAAGTTTGCCTTTTCAGAAAAAAGCTGCTGCCGAGAGCGAGCACCGTGACATGCTGAGTCTCTGGGAAAGCAGAGATCCCCAAAGCTGTTGTGCCTGTGGATAGGCTGCAGAGGGATAGTGAAAAACTGCATTAGTTTTCAGGGCTGGCACCTTCCCTGTGGGAGAAGGAGCCGTAAGTTTGCCTTTTCAGAAAAAAGCTGCTGCCGAGAGCGAGCACCGTGACATGCTGAGTCTCTGGGAAAGCAGAGATCCCCAAAGCTGTTGTGCCTGTGGATAGGCTGCAGAGGGATAGTGAAAAACTGCATTAGTTTTCAGGGCTGGCACCTTCCCTGTGGGAGAAGGAGCCGTAAGTTTGCCTTTTCAGAAAAAAGCTTCTGCCGAGAGCGAGCACCGTGACATGCTGAGTCTCTGGGAAAGCAGAGATCCCCAAAGCTGTTGTGCCTGTGGATAGGCTGCAGAGGGATAGTGAAAAACTGCATTAGTTTTCAGGGCTGGCACCTTCCCTGTGGGAGAAGGAGCCGTAAGTTTGCCTTTTCAGAAAAAAGCTTCTGCCGAGAGCGAGCACCGTGACATGCTGAGTCTCTGGGAAAGCAGAGATCCCCAAAGCTGTTGTGCCTGTGGATAGGCTGCAGAGGGATAGTGAAAAACTGCATTAGTTTTCAGGGCTGGCACCTTCCCTGTGGGAGAAGGAGCCGTAAGTTTGCCTTTTCAGAAAAAAGCTGCTGCCGAGAGCGAGCACCGTGACATGCTGAGTCTCTGGGAAAGCAGAGATCCCCAAAGCTGTTGTGCCTGTGGATAGGCTGCAGAGGGATAGTGAAAAACTGCATTAGTTTTCAGGGCTGGCACCTTCCCTGTGGGAGAAGGAGCCGTAAGTTTGCCTTTTCAGAAAAAAGCTGCTGCCGAGAGCGAGCACCGTGACATGCTGAGTCTCTGGGAAAGCAGAGATCCCCAAAGCTGTTGTGCCTGTGGATAGGCTGCAGAGGGATAGTGAAAAACTGCATTAGTTTTCAGGGCTGGCACCTTCCCTGTGGGAGAAGGAGCCGTAAGTTTGCCTTTTCAGAAAAAAGCTGCTGCCGAGAGCGAGCACCGTGACATGCTGAGTCTCTGGGAAAGCAGAGATCCCCAAAGCTGTTGTGCCTGTGGATAGGCTGCAGAGGGATAGTGAAAAACTGCATTAGTTTTCAGGGCTGGCACCTTCCCTGTGGGAGAAGGAGCCGTAAGTTTGCCTTTTCAGAAAAAAGCTTCTGCCGAGAGCGAGCACCGTGACATGCTGAGTCTCTGGGAAAGCAGAGATCCCCAAAGCTGTTGTGCCTGTGGATAGGCTGCAGAGGGATAGTGAAAAACTGCATTAGTTTTCAGGGCTGGCACCTTCCCTGTGGGAGAAGGAGCCGTAAGTTTGCCTTTTCAGAAAAAAGCTTCTGCCGAGAGCGAGCACCGTGACATGCTGAGTCTCTGGGAAAGCAGAGATCCCCAAAGCTGTTGTGCCTGTGGATAGGCTGCAGAGGGATAGTGAACAACTGCATTAGTTTTCAGGGCTGGCACCTTCCCTGTGGGAGAAGGAGCCGTAAGTTTGCCTTTTCAGAAAAAAGCTTCTGCCGAGAGCGAGCACCGTGACATGCTGAGTCCTCTGGGAAAGCAGAGATCCCCAAAGCTGTTGTGCCTGTGGATAGGCTGCAGAGGGATAGTGAAAAACTGCATTAGTTTTCAGGGCTGGCACCTTCCCTGTGGGAGAAGGAGCCGTAAGTTTGCCTTTTCAGAAAAAAGCTTCTGCCGAGAGCGAGCACCGTGACATGCTGAGTCTCTGGGAAAGCAGAGATCCCCAAAGCTGTTGTGCCTGTGGATAGGCTGCAGAGGGATAGTGAAAAACTGCATTAGTTTTCAGGGCTGGCACCTTCCCTGTGGGAGAAGGAGCCGTAAGTTTGCCTTTTCAGAAAAAAGCTTCTGCCGAGAGCGAGCACCGTGACATGCTGAGTCTCTGGGAAAGCAGAGATCCCCAAAGCTGTTGTGCCTGTGGATAGGCTGCAGAGGGATAGTGAAAAACTGCATTAGTTTTCAGGGCTGGCACCTTCCCTGTGGGAGAAGGAGCCGTAAGTTTGCCTTTTCAGAAAAAAGCTTCTGCCGAGAGCGAGCACCGTGACATGCTGAGTCTCTGGGAAAGCAGAGATCCCCAAAGCTGTTGTGCCTGTGGATAGGCTGCAGAGGGATAGTGAACAACTGCATTAGTTTTCAGGGCTGGCACCTTCCCTGTGGGAGAAGGAGCCGTTAAGTTTGCCTTTTCAGAAAAAAGCTTCTGCCGAGAGCGAGCACCGTGACATGCTGAGTCTCTGGGAAAGCAGAGATCCCCAAAGCTGTTGTGCCTGTGGATAGGCTGCAGAGGGATAGTGAAAAACTGCATTAGTTTTCAGGGCTGGCACCTTCCCTGTGGGAGAAGGAGCCGTAAGTTTGCCTTTTCAGAAAAAAGCTTCTGCCGAGAGCGAGCACCGTGACATGCTGAGTCTCTGGGGAAAGCAGAGATCCCCAAAGCTGTTGTGCCTGTGGATAGGCTGCAGAGGGATAGTGAAAAACTGCATTAGTTTTCAGGGCTGGCACCTTCCCTGTGGGAGAAGGAGCCGTAAGTTTGCCTTTTCAGAAAAAAGCTTCTGCCGAGAGCGAGCACCGTG
>NW_026061017.1:0-15776 GCF_929443795.1 Astur gentilis
CGCCTATAGCTTATGGGGCAGGTTATGGGGCGGCCGTGGGGCTGACGGCCACAAGCCGCGCGGGTGCGACCCCCCGCGACCCCGGTGACGCCCCCCCCCCCCCGTGACCTCCCCCTCCCCCGCCGCCCCCAGTCCCGCCGGCGTCGGTCACCATCACGGCCACGCCCCGCGAGCCCCGCCCCGGCCACACCCTGACGCTCACCTGCCTGGCCGCCACCGCCCACCCCGCCCCCGACCTGCGCTGGACCCGCCAAGGCCGCACGTGGGTCACGGCCCCTGACCCCTGTGACCCCCTGACCCCTGTGACCCCCTCGTGACCCCCCGTGACCCCTGTGACCCATCGTGACCCCCCGTGACCCACTGTGACCCCCGCCCTCCCCAAGCGTCCCCGCATGACCCCAATGTCCCCACTTGACCCCAGTGACCTCCCAGCACCCCCCAGCCCCCTCCCAGTGCCTCCCAGTCCCCTCCCAGTACCTCCCAGTGCCTCCCAGTCCCCTCCCAGTGCCTCCCAGTAACCCCCAGTACCCTCCCAGTACCTCCCAGTGCCTCCCAGTGACCTCCCAGTACCTCCCAGTGCCCTCCTAGTCCCTCCCAGCCCCCTCCCAGTGCCCCCCATCCCCTCCCAGCCCCCTCCCAGTGCCTCCCAGTCCCCTCCCAGTAACCCCCAGTGCCCTCCCAGTAACCCCCAGCCCCCTCCCAGTACCTCCCACTCCCCTCCCAGTGCCTCCCAGTGCCTCCCAGCACCCCCCCAGCCCCCTCCCAGTGCCTCCCAGTCCCCTCCCAGTGCCTCCCAGTGCCCTCCCAGTACCTCCCAGTGCCCTCCCAGTGCCCCCCAGCCCCTCCCAGCCCCCTCCCAATACCTCCCAGTGCCTCCCAGTCCCCTCCCAGTACCTCCCATTACCCCCCAGCCCCCTCCCAGCCCCTCCCAGCCCCTCCCAGCCCCCTCCCAGTGCCCCCCAGCCCCTCCCAGCCCCCTCCCAGTGCCTCCCAGTGCCTCCCAGCACGCGGCGGGCGGGTGTCCCCCCCAGGCTGGTGGGGGAGCAGCTGCCCCCCAGCGCGGGCGCCTTCGGGGGGGTGTCGGTCGCCTCCCGCCTCCGGCTGCCCCTCGGCCCCGCGGATCAAGGCCAGCACGTCACCTGCCACGCCCTCAGCCCCGCCCTGGGCGTGGCGGTCAGCGCCGACCACCGCCTCGTCCTGCGGCGTGAGTGGGGCCTGGGCCGGGGGGGACTGGGAGGGCACTGGGAGGGACTGGGAAGGGGTTGGGGGGGGAATGGGCGGACTGGGATAGACTGGGAGGGACTGGGAGCAGACTGGGAGGGAGTGGGATAGACTGGGAGGGGAATGGGGGGGACTGAGAAGGGATTGGGGGGGACTGGGAGGGGACTGGGATAGACTGGGAGGGGACTGGTGGGGACTGGGAGGGCGTTGGGAGGGACTGGGAGCAGACTGGGAGGGAGTGGGATAGACTGGGAGGGGACTGGGGGGGACTGGGAGGGGACTGGGAGGGACTGGGATATACTGGGAGGGACTGGGAGGGGACTGGGATAGACTGGGAGGGAGTGGGAGGGGACTGGGAGGGACTGGGAAGGGGTTGGAGGGGGAATGGGGGGACTGGGATAGACTGGGAGGGACTAGGAGGGCGTTGGGAGGGACTGGGAGCAGACTGGGAGGGAGTGGGATAGACTGGGAGGGGAATGGGGGGGACTGAGAAGGGATTGGGGGGGACTGGGAGGGGACTGGGATAGACTGGGAGGGACTGGGAAGGGGTTGGGGGGGAATGGGGGGAACTGGGAGGGTACTGGGAGGGGGTTGGGGGGGACTGGGATAGACTGGGAGGGAGTGGGATAGACTGGGAGGGGACTGGGGGGGACTGGGAAGGGATTGGGGGGGACTGGAAGGGACTGGGAGGTGAATGGGGGGGCTGGGATAGACTGGGAGGGACTGGGAGGGGATTTGGGGGGACTGGGAGGGGACTGGGATATACTGGGAGGGACTGAGATAGACTGGGAGGGGAATGGGGGGGACTGGGAGGGACTGGGAGGAGATTGGGATAGACCAGGAGGGACTGGAATGCACTGGGAAGGGTCTGTGGGGCTCCTGGGGCTTACTGGGAGGCACTGGGAAGGGTCTGTGAGGTTCCTGGGCCTTACTGGGAGGCACTGGGAAGGGTCTGTGAGGTTCCTGGGCCTTACTGGGAGGCACTGGGAAGGGCCTGTGGGGCTCCTGGGGCTTACTGGGAGCACTGGGATGGCACTGAAATGGCACTGGGCCTTACTGGGAGACGCCGGGAAGGGCCTGTTGGGTTTCTGGGGCTTACTGGGAGGCACTGGGAAGGGCCTGTGGGGTTCTTGGGGCTTACTGGGAGGCACTGGGAAGGGCCTGTGGGGTTTCTGGGGCTTACTGGGAGGCACTGGGAGGGGTCTGTGAGGTTCCTGGGCCTTACTGGGAGGCACTGGGAAGGGCCTGTGAGGTTCCTGGGCCTTACTGGGAGCACTGGGGTGGCACTGAAATGGCACTGGGCCTTACTGGGAGACGCCGGGAAGGGCCTGTTGGGTTTCTGGGGCTTACTGGGAGGCACTGGGAGGGGTCTGTGAGGTTCCTGGGCCTTACTGGGAGGCACTGGGAAGGGCCTGTGAGGTTCCTGGGCCTTACTGGGAGCACTGGGATGGCACTGAAATGGCACTGGGCCTTACTGGGAGACGCCGGGAAGGGCCTGTTGGGTTTCTGGGGCTTACTGGGAGGCACTGGGAGGGGTCTGTGGGCTTACTGGGCCCCCCCCCCCAGATGCCCCCCAGTTCTCGGTGGGGGCGGGGGCACTGGTGGTGGCGCGGGAGCACGGGGGGGCGCGGCTGCCCCTCCTCGTCCTCGCCCACCCCCCCGTGGAGAGCTGCGCGTGGAGCCTGGCCGGCCGCCCCCTCCTGCCCGGTGCGGACTGGGAGCACTGGGAGGCACTGGGAGCAGCGGGAGGGGGAAGCTGGGGGCGCTGGGAGGCATTACGGAGGCGCTGGGTGGTACTGGGAAGCACTGGGAGGGGATCCGGAGGCACAAAGGGGGGGCTGGGAGGGGCTGTGGGGTTACTGGGAGGTACTGGGAGGGGGCTATGGGGTTACTGGGAGGCACTGGGAGCACTGGGAGCAGCGGGAGGGGGAAGCTGGGGGCGCTGGGAGGCATTACGGAGGCGCTGGGTGGTACTGGGAAGCACTGGGAGGGGATCCGGAGGCACAAAGGGGGGGCTGGGAGGGGCTGTGGGGTTACTGGGAGGTACTGGGAGGGGGCTATGGGGTTACTGGGAGGCACAGGGAGGGGGTCTAAGAGTGCTGGGAGGCACTGGGAGGGGGTTGTGGGGTTACTGGGAGCACTGGGAGACACTGGAAAGGGGCTGTGGGGTTACTGGGAGGCACTGGGAGGGGTCTGCAGGGTTACTGGGAGCACTGGGAGGCACGGGGAGGGGTCTGCGGGTTTACTGGGAGCACTGGGAGACACTGGGAAGGGGCTGTGGGGTTACTGGGAGACACTGGGAGGGGTCTGTGGGGTTACTGGGATCACTGGGAGACACTGGGAGGGGTCTGCGGGTTTACTGGGAGACACTGGGAAGGGGCTGTGGGGTTACTGGGAGCACTGGGAGACACTGGGAGGGGTCTGCGGGTTTACTGGGAGTGCTGGGAGACACTGGGAAGGGGCTGCGGGTTTACTGGGAGCACTGGGAGACACTGGGAAGGGGCTACGGGTTTACTGGGAGCACTGGGAGACACTGGGAAGGGGCTGTGGGGTTACTGGGAGGCACCGGGAGGGGTTTCCAGGGTTACTGGGAGCACTGGGAGACACTGGGAAGGAGCTGCGGGTTTACTGGGAGCACTGGGAGACACTGGGAAGGGGCTGTGGGGTTACTGGGAGCACTGGGAGACACTGGGAAGGGGCTGTGGGGTTACTGGGAACACTGGGAGACACTGGGAGGGGTCTGCGGGTTTACTGGGAGACACTGGGAAGGGGCTGTGGGGTTACTGGGAGCACTGGGAGACACTGGGAAAGGGCTGTGGGGTTACTGGGAGCACTGGGAGACACTGGGAAGGGGCTGTGGGGTTACTGGGAGGCACCAGGAGGGGTTTCCAGGGTTACTGGGAGCACTGGGAGACACTGGGAAGGGGCTGCGGGTTTACTGGGAGCACTGGGAGACACTGGGAAGGGGCTGTGGGGTTACTGGGAGCACTGGGAGACACTGGGAAGGGGCTGTGGGGTTACTGGGAACACTGGGAGACACTGGGAGGGGTCTGCGGGTTTACTGGGAGACACTGGGAAGGAGCTGCGGGTTTACTGGGAGCACTGGGAGACACTGGGAAGGGGCTGTGGGGTTACTGGGAGCACTGGGAGACACTGGGAAGGGGCTGTGGGGTTACTGGGAGGCACCGGGAGGGCACGGTGACCCCCCGCAGGCTCGGGCGGGTCCCGGGGGTGTGGCCCGTGCCCCCTGACCCCCGACCCCTGACCCCGCAGAGGGGTCCCCCCGCCACCACCTGCTGGAGGGGGGGGGCCTGGCCATCACCAACGTCACCCGGGGGGACGCCGGCACCTACGGGGTCGAGTGCCGAAACGCCGAGGGGGCGGCCAGCACCCACCTCCGCCTCCATGTCCACTGTCAGCGCCCCGCAGCACCCTATAGCGCCCTATAGCACCCCATAGAACCCTGTAGCACCCTATAGAACTCCATAGCACCCAATAGCACCCTGTAGCACCCTATAGCACCCCATAGAACCCTGTAGCACCCTGTAGCACCCTATAGCATCCCATAGAACTCCATAGCACCCCATAGCACCCTGTAGCACCCTATAGCACCCCATAGAACCCTATAGAACTCCATAGCACCCTGTAGCACCCTATAGCACCCCATAGAACCCTATAGCACCCTATAGAACCCTGTAGCACCCCATAGAACCCTATAGCACCCTATAGAACTCCACAGCACCCCATAGAACCCTATAGAACCCTATGGCACCCCACAGAACCCCACAAGACCCCATAGCACCCCGCAGAAGCCTGTAGCACCCCGCAGAACCCTATAGCAGCCCACAGAACCTTATAGCACCCCACAGCACCCAATAGAGCCCTATAGCACCCCACAGCACCACACAGAACCCTATAGCACCCTATAGAACCCTACGGCACCCCACAGCACTCCATGAAACCCTATAGAACTCTATAGAACCCTATAGCACCCCACAGCACCCTATAGCACCCTATCGAACCCCACAGCAGCCCACAGAACCCTATAGCACCCCACAGCACCCCATAGCACCGTATAGAACCCTATAGCATCCCACAGCACCCTATTGCACCCCACAATACAACCCTATAGCATCTCACAGCACCCTATTGCACCCCACAATACCCCACGGCACCCCACAGCACCACATAGAACCCTATAGCACCCAATAGCACCCAACAGCACCCCACAGAACCCTATAGCACCCCACAGCACCCCGCAGAACCCTATAGCACCCTATAGAACCCTATAGCACTCCACAGCACCCCATAGCACCCCACAGCACCCTATAGACCCTCATAGAGCCCTATAGCACCCCAGCACCCTATAGCACCCCACAGCACCCCATAGCACCCTATAGCACCCCACAGCACCCTATAGACCCTCATAGAGCCCTATAGCACCCCACAGCACCCTATAGCACCTAGAACACCTTACAGCACCCCACAGCCCCCAATAACCCCCCCCCCCCACCGTCTCCCTCCCCGTCCCCTCCCGCCCTCGACCTCTGCCCCCTCCCCCCACCCCGCCGACCTTTGACCCCCCGCTGACCTTTAACCCCCACCCGCAGACCCCCCGGCCATCGTACGGGCGCCCGACCCCGTGGAGGTGGAGGAGGGCGGCAGCGCGGAGCTGCTGTGCGAGGCCGAAGGCAGCCCCCTCCCCCCCGGCTGCCTCACCTGGGGGCGCCTCGTACGGGACATTGGGGGCGTCGGGGACGTTGGGGGCGTTGGGGACGTTGGGGGCGTTGGGGATGTTGGGGATGTTGGGGGCGTTGGGGACGTTGGGGACATTGGGGGAGTTGGGGGCGTCGGGGGCGTCGGGGACGTCGGGGGCGTCGGGGGCGTTGGGGACGTTGGGGACGTTGGGGACGTTGGGGATGTCGAGGGCGTTGGGGACGTTGGGGGCGTCGGGGGCGTTGGGGGCGTCGGGGACGTTGGGGGCGTCGGGGGCGTTGGGGGCGTCGGGGGCGTTGAGGATGTTGGGGACACGTTGGGGGCTTTGGGGACGTCGGGGGCATCAGGGACGTCGGGGACGTTGGGCGTGTTGGGGACGTTGGGGACGTTGGGGACACGTTGGGGACGTTGGGGGCGTTGGGGATGTTGGGGACACGTTGGGGGCATTGGGGGCGTTGGGGACGTTGGGGGCGTTGGGGACGTTGAGGGCGTTGGGCGTGTTGGGGACATTGGGGGCGTTGGGGACGTTGGGCGTGTTGGGGACGTTGGGGACACGTTGGGGGCGTCGGGGATATTGGGGGCGTTGGGGACGTTGGGGGCGTTGGGCGTGTTGGGGGCGTTGGGGACGTTGGGGGCGTTGGGCAAGTTGGGGGCGTTGGGGGCGTTGGGGAATGTTGGGGACGTTGGGGGCATTGGGGAATGTTGGGGACATTGGGGGCTTTGGGGGCGTTGAAGATGTTGGGGACGTTGGGGGCATTGGGCGTGTTGGGGACACGTTGGGGGCGTTGGGGACGTCGGGGGCGTTGGGGACACGTTGGGGGCGTTGAGGATGTTGGGGACGTTGGGGACACGTTGGGGGCGTTGGGGACGTCGGGGGTGTTGGGGCCTTTGGGGACGTCGGGGGTGTTGGGGACACGTTGGGGGTGTTGCGGACGTTGGGGGCGTTGGGGGCGTTGAAGATGTTGGGGACATTGGGGACACGTTGGGGGCGTTGGGGCCGTTGGGGGTGTTGGGGCCGTTGGGGACGTCGGGGGCATTGGGGACACGTTGGGGGTATTGGGGGCGTTGGGGACGTTGGGGGTGTCGGGGGCGTTGGGGACATTGGGGACGTTGGGGACGTTGGGGGTGTCGGGGACGTTGGGGACGTCGGGGGTGTTGGGGACATTGGGGGTGTTGGGGACGTCGGGGATGTTGGGGACGTTGGGGACACGTTGGGGGTGTTGGGGACGTTGGGGACGTTGGGGATGTTGGGCGTGTTGGGGACGTTGGGGACATTGGGGACACGTTGGGGATGTTGGCGACATGTTGGGGGCGTCGGGGGCGTTGGGGACGTTGGGGGCGTTGAAGATGTTGGGGACATTGTGGGCGTTGGGGACGTTGGGGGTGTTGGGGGCGTTGAAGATGTTGGGGACGTTGGGGGCGTTGGGGACATTGGGGACATTGGGGGCATTGGGGACGTTGGGGATGTTGGGGACGTTGGGGGCGTTGGGGACACATTGGGGGCGTTGGGGACGTCGTGGACGTTGGGGACACGAGGGGTGACACGGGGACACCGAGGCCACACGTTGGGTGGTGGGGGGGGGGGTGACACCGCCCCCCGCCGTCCCCCGCCGGTGACATCCCGGCGTCCCCGTCCCCCCGTAGGCCTCGGGGGCGTCGGGGGCGTCGGCCGTCCCCCCGGAGCTCCGCCCCGAGGGCGGGGTCTCCGTGGGCCGCCTCCGGGTGGTGGGGGCGCGGCGGGACCTGGCGGGACCCTACGAGTGTCGGGTGGACACGGGCGTGGCCCCCCCCGCCCGCGCCATCGTCCGCCTGGTGGTGCGCTGTGAGTCCCGCCCCCCCCTCCTCTGGGTGGGAGGGGTCTCTTAAGGGGTGGGGCGGGGCGGGGCAGGGGCGGGGCAGCCGATGGGAGGCTGGTTAATGGGGGTGGAGGGCGGGGCGTTCCTGGAGGGGCGACGCCCAAGAAGGGGGCGTTGGTGGGAGGGGGCACCCGATGGGAGGCCAACCAATGGGGGACATTCATGGGCGGGGCTACCCAATGGGGGGGGACACCCAATGGGTGATATCCATGGGAGGGGTCACCCAATGGGGGGGGGGGGGGTCACCCAATGGGTGACATCCATGGGAGGAGTCAACCAACGGGAGACACCCAAGGGACAATCATGGGAGGGGTCACCCAATGGGTGACACCCAATGGGTGACATTTGTGGGAGGGGTCACCCAATGGGGGGCCACCCACATTTGGGGACAACCAATGGGGGGACTACCAGGGAGGGGTGGGGCATCCGATACGGGCGACAGCCAATGGGGAAGGGACTGAGGCCGGGGGAGGGGCCCGGGGAAGGGCGGTTCCCAGAGTCACCCCAGGGCGGGGTTGAACCCCCGAGGACCAATCGCAGCCCTGACGCCCTTCCCCCTCCCCCCGCCCCAAGATGGCCCCGAGCTGGAGGCGGAGTCGGAGGCGGAGCCGGTGCCGGTGCTGGTGCCGGATGGGGCGGACACGGCTCAGCTGCGGTGCCGCGCCCAGGGCGTGCCCGGGGTGGGGCTGCGCTGGGAGCACCGGGGCCAACCGCTGCGCCCCGACAAGGCCAGGTACTGGGTCAAACTGGGCCAAACTGGGCCAAACTGGGACTAACTGGGTCACACAGATGTAAGGGAACGCCATCAGACCCAACTGGGATCAACTGGGCCAAACCGCGCCCAAGTGGGGTCCAACCGGGGTCAACTGGGCCCAATCAGACCCAACTGGGCTCAACTGGGCCAAACCAGACCCAACTGGGCTCAACTGGGCCAAACCAGACCCAACTGGGCTCAACTGGGGCCAAACTAAACTCAACTGGACCAAACCAGGGTCAACTGGGCCCAACCAAACCCAACTGGGACCAAATGGGGTCAACTGGGCCCAGCCAGACCTAACTGGGCTCAACTGGGCCAAACCAGACCCAACTGGGCTCAACTGGGCCAAACTAAACCCAACTGGACCCAATCAGGGTCAACTGGGCCAAACCAGGCCCAACTGGGCTCAACTGGGTCAAACCAGACCCAACTGGACCCAATCAGGGTCAACTGGACCCAACCAGACCCAACTGGGCTCAACTGGGCCAAACCAGACCCAACTGGGTTCGACTGGGCCAAACCAGGCCCAACTGAGCTCGACTGGGCCAAACTAGGCCCAACTGGGCCAAACCAGACCCAACTGGGTTCGACTGGGTTAAACCAGACCCAACTGGGCTCAACTGGGCCAAACCAGGCCCAACTGGGCTCAACTGGGCCCAATCAGACCCAACTGGGCTCAACTGGGCCAAACCAGGCCCAACTGGGCTCAACTGGGCCAAACCAGGCCCAACTGGGCCTAACCAGACCCAACTGGGCCAAACCAGGCCCAACTGGGCTCAACTGGGCCAAACTAGGCCCAACTGGGTTCAACTGGGTCTAACCAGACCCAACTGGGCTCAACTGGGCCAAACCAGGCCCAACTGGGCCTAACCAGACCCAACTGGGCTCAACTGGGCCAAACCAGACCCAACTGGGTTCGACTGGGTTAAACCAGACCCAACTGGGCTCAACTGGGCCAAACCAGGCCCAACTGGGCTCAACTGGGCCCAATCAGACCCAACTGGGCTCAACTGGGCCAAACCAGGCCCAACTGGGCTCAACTGGGCCAAACCAGGCCCAACTGGGCCTAACCAGACCCAACTGGGCCAAACCAGGCCCAACTGGGCTCAACTGGGCCAAACTAGGCCCAACTGGGTTCAACTGGGTCTAACCAGACCCAACTGGGCTCAACTGGGCCAAACCAGGCCCAACTGGGTTCGACTGGGTTAAACCAGACCCAACCGGGCTCAACTGGGCCCAATCAGACCCAACTGGGCTCAACTGGGCCAAACCAGGCCCAACTGGGCCTAACCAGACCCAACTGGGCCAAACCAGGCCCAACTGGGCTCAACTGGGCCAAACTAGGCCCAACTGGGTTCAACTGGGTCTAACCAGACCCAACTGGGCTCAACTGGGCCAAACCAGGCCCAACTGGGCCTAACCAGACCCAACTGGGCTCAAGTGGGCCAAACCAGGCCCAACTGGGTTCAAGTGGGCCAAACCAGGCACAACTGGGCTCAACTGGTCCAATCGGGCCCCACCCAGAGCCAACTGGGGCCAACTGGGCTGGCCAACTGGACTCAACTGGACTCAACCAGACCCAACTGGACTCAACTGGGCCCAACCAGACCCAAGTGGGCTCAACTGGGCCAAACCAGTCCCAGTTCCAGCCCAACTGGTGCCGGTTCTACCCCAGGTTCCAGGAGCACCAGTGGCACGAGGGGCCCTGGACCAGCAGCGTCCTCACCGTGGCCAACATCAGCCAGGATCGGGCCCGCCTCCGCGACCGGTACTACCACCACCGGAACTGGGACCAGTACAAGAACCGACACCGCTACCAGTACCTCAACTGGCACCAGGAGCCAAACTGGGACTGGGACCAGAATCAAACCCTCGGCGCCTTCGTCTGCGTCGCCCAAAATCCGCTGGGCACCGTTCGGCGTCGCCTCCAGCTCCGGCTCGCCGGTACCGGCACTGGGAGGGATATTGGGAGCACTGGGAGGGTACTGGGAGGCACTGGGAGGGATATTGGGAGCACTGGGAGGGTACTGGGAGGCACTGGGAGGGATATTGGGAGCACTGGGAGAGTACTGGGAGGAACTGGGGGATGTTGAGGACACTGGGGAGGCACTGGGAGGCTACTGGGAGCCACTGGGAGGGATATTGGGAGCACTGGGAGGGTACTGGGAGGCACTGGGAGGATATTGAGGGGCACTGGGAGGATACTGGGAGCCACTGGGAGGGATATTGGGAGCACTGGGAGGATACTGGGAGGCACTGGGAGGGTGTTGGGGACACTGGGAGGATTTGGGGGGCACTGGGAGGGATATTGGGAGCACTGGGAGGGTACTGGGAGGCACTGGGAGGGATATTGGGAGGTTACTGGGAGGCACTGGGAGGGTGTTGGGGACACTGGGAGGTTACTGGGAGGCACTGGGAGGGTGTTGGGGACACTGGGAGGATTTGGGGGGCACTGGGAATGTACTGGGAGCCACTGGGAGGGATACTGGGAGCACTGGGAGGTTACTGGGAGGCACTGGGAGGGTGTTGGGGACACTGGGAAGATTTGGAGGCACTGGGAGGCACTGGGAGGGATATTTGGAGCACTGGGAGGATACTGGGAGGCACTGGGAGGGATATTGGGAGCACTAGAAGGTTACTGGGAGGCACTGGGAGGGTGTTGGGGACACTGGCAGGATTTGGGGGGCACTGGGAGGATACTGGGAGGCACTGGGAGGCTACTGGGAGGCACTGGGAGGATGTTGAGGACACTGGGGGGGACACTGGGAAGATTTGGGGGGCACTGGGAGGGGTATTGGGAGCACTGGGAGGATACTGGGAGCTACTGGGAGGATACTGGGGGTTACTGGGAGGAATTGGGGGTCCCTGCGGTGAGGGGGGACCCCCCCTGACCCTCCCCTCCCCCCCCCAGATCGCCCGGAGCCCCCCCAAAACCTGCGGGTGTCGGGGGTCACCCCCACCTCCCTCCGCCTGGCCTGGAGCCCCGGATTTGACGGGGGGCTGCCCCAGAGCTTCCTCCTCACGTAAGGGGGGGACCCCAAAAATCTCGGGGGACCTCAAAACCCTCATGGGGACCCCAAAATCCCCATGGGAGACCCCAAAACCCTATGGGACACCCCAAAATCCCTTCGATTTCCCCCAAAATTCCTTGGGTGTCACCAAATGCCATGAAGACCCCCCCCCAAAATGTCCTGGGGACCCCCCAAAAACCCCCATGGGACACCCCGAAATCTCTTGGGTGCCCCCAAATCCCATCGAGACACCCCCAAACCTCATGGGGACCCCAAAATCCTCATGGGACACCCCAAAAACCCCACAGGAGACCCCCAAATCCCACCCAAAAATTCACGAGGACCCCAAAACCCTCATGGGGACCCCAAAATCCTCATGGGACACCCCAAAATTCCTTGGGTGCCCCCAAATCCCATGAAGACCCCCCAAAACCTCATGGGGACCCCAAAATCCCCATGGGAGACCCCAAAACCTGTTTGGGACACCCCAAAATCCCTTGGGTGCCCCCCAAAATCCATTGGGTGCCACCAAATGCCATGAAGACCCCCCAAAATGTCATGGGGACCCCCCAAAAACCCCCATGGGACACCCCGAAATCTCTTGAGTGCCCCCAAAACCCATCAAGACACCCCGCAACCTCATGGGGACCCCAAAATCCTCATGGGACACCCCAAAAACCCCACAGGAGACCCCCAAATCCCACCCAAAAATTCATGAGGACCCCAAAACCTGCTTGAGACACCCCAAAATCCCTTGGGTGCCCCCCAAAATCCATTGGGTGCCACCAAATGCCATGAAGACCCCCCAAAATGTCCTGGGGACCCCCCAAAAACCACCATGGGACACCCCGAAATCTCTTGGGTGCCCCCAAAACCCATCAAGACACCCCCAAACCTCATGGGGACCCCAAAATCCTCATGGGACACCCCAAAAATCCCTTGGGTCCCCCCAAAATCTATGAGGACCCCCCAAAACCCTCATGGGGACCCCACAAAATCCCCATTGGAGACCCCAAAACCTGCTTGGGACACCCCAAAATCTCTTGGGTGCCCCCCCAAAATCCCTTGGGTGCCCCCAAAACCCATCAAGACACCCCAAAACCTCATCAGGACCCCAAAATCCCCATGGGACACCCCAAAATCCCTTGGGTGCCCCCCAAAATCCGTTGGGTGCCACCAAATGCCATGAAGACCCCCCAAAATGTCATGGGGACCCCCCAAAAACCACCATGGGACACCCCGAAATCTCTTGGGTGCCCCCAAAACCCATCAAGACACCCCAAAAACCCCAATGGGGACCCCAAAATCCTCATGGGAGACCCCCAAAATCCCTTGTCTCCCCCCCAAAATCCTTTGGTTCCACCCAAAAATCGATGAGGACCCCCCAAAACCCTCATGGGGACCCCAAAACCCCCGCTGGGACCCCCCCCAACTCCATTTCCGGCCCTGTCACCGATGGTCTGCATCACTTCCGGTCCCGCCAGGCCTCATTTCCGGTCCTCCCCGGGGTCCCGGCCACACTTCCGGGTCCCCCAGAATCATGCCTCCCCCACTTCCGGTCGCCGCGGGGCGATGTCACGGAAGTTCCGGTGACGCCAAGTTCGTTTCCGGCACGGTCCGTGCCCACTTCCGGTCGGCCCACCCCCCACTTCCGGTCTCCGCCCCCTTTCCAGCGCGAAAGGTGCCGGCGCCCCGCCCCCCGCCGCCACGCTCCTCGTGCCCGGCTCCACCCTGACGCTGGAGGGGCTCCGCCCTGCCACGCCCTATGACGTCGCCGTGAGGGCGCGCAACGACCGCGGGGACAGCGCAGCTGCCGTCATCAGGGCCGTCACTTCCGGTAACGGGACAGGCGGGGCCGGAAGCGGGGCCGGGGACCGGAAACGGGTAGCAACCGGAAACGGGGAGGCCAAACCGGAAGTAGGCCGGAGACGCGTCTCTGGGCCGGAAGAGGATAGTGGAGTGACCCGGAAGCGCCACCGGAAATGCTCCCTTCCGGAAGTGGCTTGGCATATGGAAGGGGAGGGGAGGGGTAACCTCTCACCCGGAAGTTGGGGGCGGGGGGGGGCTGGCGTATTTTGGCGGGAAACGGAAATAACGTGGCACGGACCCGGAAGTTAGGCGGCTGGACCGGAAGTGCGTCCGGCCTGCCGATGAAGGAGGGGCCTGGAGGTGGGCGGCGGCCCCGGAAGTAGAAGCAGAACAGGAAGCGAGCGGAAATACCTCTGGATGGGGACCGGAAGTGGGCGGGCGGGAACCGGAACTGAAGGTGGGGGAGGCCTCGGAGCGGGTAGCGAGCGGAAAGACCTGTGGAGGGTGACCGGAAGTGGGCGGGCGGGAACCGGAAGTGAAGGTGGTGGCAGGCCTGGGAACCGGAAGTGAGCGGAAACACCCGCTTTCCCTCTCTCAGAGCTGCCCGAGGATTCGGTGGCGGAGTGGGAGGAGCCGGCCACGCCCCCTGCAGGTGAGTCCCCGCCCCTGAGGCCCCTGGGAAAGGGTTGGGGGAGGGGGAGTCGGGGCGTCTTCTCCGCTCCCGTCGGCCATTTTGTCTCCCATCAGGCTTTGCGTTTCCCCCCGCCCTGGCGGGGGCACTGAGCGCCCTGGGGGGGCTCGTCCTGTTGGGTCACGCCGCCCTGTGGGGGGCGTGGTGGCGGCATCGTCGACGACGTCACATCCGGGGGGCGGAGCCGAGCGTCGGGCATGGGGAACCGAAGGCGGGGTCACCCAACGACTACGGTCACGTGACCGCCCCGCCCGAAAGCTTGGAGGTGAGGGGGGGGAGGGGGGGGGGGTGACCCCACCTTGGGGGGTGGGGTGACCCAGACATCTGGGTGTGGCCCTCCCCTCCCCCACCCATTTCCCCCTCCCCCCCCCCGGGGGGTCTCAATGGTATTTCCCCCCCCCCCCCCCAAAAAAAAAAGTTGAGCTCTACCGGGTCATGGGTGACCCCCAGCGACCCCCACCCATGGGACCCTGTTGTGGGTGAGTATAATTTTGGGGGGGTGGGGGAGGGGTGTGTCCCTCTGCCCCTCCCCCCACACTCCTCCCCCCCCCCCCCTCTTTTTTTGGTTCTTTTTTTTTGGTATCACCCAGAATTCCACCCCTACGAGGACGTGGCCGAGTGGGGGGGCTCCGAGGAGGTGAGGGGGGGGGTGTCCCTTGGAATTATGGGATGGGTGGGGCCATGGGGGCGGTCCTTAGTTCTCTGACCCCTCCCCCCCCGCCCCACCCCTCCCCCCCCCCCCCACAGCTGACCCTCCCGGATCTTCGCATCACCGCCCAAGGGGAGCTGGTGTGAAAAAGAGGGCGGGGCCCCATCGGCAAGACACGCCCCCAGCCGGACACGCCCCCTCCAAGAAGCCACACCCCCTCCGCCCTAATAAACCCCGCCCCCCTAGGCGGGGGAGGAGCTTAACTGGCTTCTGTGTTTTTAAAAGGGGGGGGGGGGAGATTCACGGATGACACGCCCCTTCTCCAAATGACGTCACTCACTGCAGCCAATCAACAGGGTTTATTTGGGGGGGGAGGGGGAAAGGGCCACGCCCCCCCCCCTCCCCCTTTTCCAGTTTAAACCAGTTTCTTCCCCAATTTGGGGTCCTCCCTCTGGCCCCCCCCAATTTGGGGGGGGACCCCTTTGATCCCGTCCCCCAATTAATGAGGTCATGGGGGAGGGGGAGGGGTTATATAATGAGGGGGCGGAGTTACACAGCAGCCCCGCCCCCCCGGGGCACTCTTAAAGCGGCGGCGCCCCTAAATGGGGGGGGGGGGGAAGGGCGGGTCCCCTTTTTTTTTTGGACACGCCCCACCCCCCCCCCAAACAACCAATGTGGTTCAAAGACTCATTTCCTGGAAATGGAGGGCGTGGCGGGAGGGGGCGGGGCGGAGCTCCGCCCCCTTTCACCCCCACCCCCAAACGGAGCGATTTCACGGAAATCATGAAAAATTCATGAGGGGGGGCGGGGCCTGGGCGTGGTTTGGGGGGTTGCCCCAATATGGGGGTGTCGCCCGAAAGAGGGAGGGGCGAGAGAAGAGAGTCCCTCCCCCTCATATGATGTCATATCCAGCAGGCCCCGCCCCTCTGACGTCACTTCCTAGGAAGTGGGGGAGGGGCGGCGGGCCCCTCGGCGGCTCTTCAGGAGGAGGCGGAGCTGTGGGGGAGGAAAAGGGGTCAGTTGGGGATTTTTTCCGAAAATCCTGAGGTTTCACCCCAAAATCCTG